>NW_019384992.1:385691-404399 GCF_000671375.1 Centruroides sculpturatus | reverse complement strand
CCCCCTAGTGTTCGGAAATGGTAATTACGAGAAACCGTTACTCTTCGTAATTATTTAAAGTATTTTTTTTTTAATTTAAAAATTAATTTAATGTATATTAATTAAAAATTTCTTTTTTTATCGATGCTTTTATGTGATGAGATTTATGCTCAGAGGAGGAAGATGAAGATGATAAAAAATTCATTCTTGCCTCTATACTTCTTCGAAGGAAATTCAAACTTCTTATCAACTTCCAATCAAAATTTCATTAAAGAAATTATTGATTTAACGATAAATATAGCATTTTTCCCAAGTTATAATCAAGAATTTTATAAATGTTGTATCACTATTTAATTAATATTTTAACTACTTTCTTCTGTAGGGGATTATGTTTTTAAGTTAACTAATTACTGTTTATTCTAGAAAAATGTTTATTTATAGTTGATTAACGTTTGGTGAATGAATTTTTCAAGAAATCGGTGACAAAATGACAAAAGAATCATTGGTATCAGCAGGGAACAGTATCCTTCTCCTCCCACATTAACTAACTTCCTATCTTCTGAAATAAGATACTTCAAGAACAAGTGACAAACTTGATGAAGGCGTTACCTAGCAATTATTTTCCAAGAGAATTTCCACAACTTTACAAATTTATTCTTTTGGAAATAAATACAAACGAGGAAAAAAACACTATATGTAATTAATTAATTAATTGTTAGACAATTAAAGAGTATTGAAAGAGTTAAATTCGTATAAGTTAATTAAGAATAATATTAATCTTTCTTGATATAATTCTTATCCAAATAATGATGCATTAATTATTTTAATAGGATTTTAAGTAGTTTTATTTCATTTTAATTCAATAATATATTATTAAAATGGTATAAAAGAATTTTATTTTGAATAATTAATTATTCAAATTTTCGTTGTAGCAAAAGATACGTAAAAATATGTATGTAAATTTTTTAGATTATTTTGGCATTCGTTTTCATAAATTTTAATAATGTTCTGCAAATATTTGCCATAAAATTTAGATCTAAAGACAGATTAGATAACAAGCAATGTAAAATATATGTGATAGACCAGCAAATCGTTAAATAAATATAATAAATTTTGTCATTTAATAATTATCAAAATATTTTGGATTATTTTGATTTATCAAATAAATAAAAACATTCCCGAAACTTGTCTTTTTTGCTTCATTTATATTTATTTAAATTAAAGTAAATTCCCACTGTTTTCTGTCTGTCCATTTGTCTGTCCTTCCTTAATCTCCAGAACGGTGTTAGATAAAATTCGAGACTATATATATATATATACCCAATTAACTATATATTATTTAAATTCTGTAAGGAGTTATATGACGGCAATACTCTATTGCTAGCAGGAAAAGTATGATGTACAGGAGCAAGACACTACTAATTTGTGATGGAGAGCATATATTTTAAGTTAATTAAATTAAAAAAAATGCGATTTAAAATTGCAGCCCGGAATTGTTACGATATTACAATACATTTTGCTAGTTTTTCTTAAATTTTCCGCTCTCAATTTTATTTTATTTAAATAAGTTAAAACTTAGAATTTTTCTGTTATTTTTAGATGTTGAAAGAATAATAAAATTTTCATTTATTTTTTAAATAATAATAATAAAAATCATGATTCTAAGAAAGCTAATATGCAGTTTATGATGAAAGGAGAAATATTTTTACAGGACCGAGAATAGCTCCAAGTAGTGTGAACAAATTTAATTATAAGACTTCACATAAAGTTAAATTAACTAACAAGATACCGAAAAAAAAGGAAAAAAAAACAACTTTACTTAGATTATTTGCTTTTATAGATTTAATAAGCTACTAAAAATAAAATATAACAAAGGCTTTGAAGATAGCTATGATGGTTTTTTCTCCCTTTTATTTTTTGGATTTTTCTAAAGGTGATATATATTTATTTTCGTCTGTACCTTTAATAATTCTTTAGTGAAGGTAGGTTTTTAATGTTATTATATTTTAATATTATTTATTCTTTATTCTATGTCAGTAAATTTCGTTTATTCTTCAGAAATGGTTTTTTTTAGAAATGCAATTTCTCTTTCCGGATCGCTTGTAATGTCTTATCTCAAGTTTATCATTGCTTCCTATTCCTCTTCAAGAAACTTTGTGAGATTGTTCTTTAAACTAATTTGACCGTATGATTTTTTTTCAAAAGATTTTTATTTATTTATATATTTATCGTCATTTTTACTTTCCTGGCAGTTATACATAACAGAAAGAAAGTATGGCGATTGATCAAAACATAATCCCCTCCCCCAAGGTTTTTATATTTTTGAACTCTAAGAACCTCCAAACGTCGACAAATGCAAAAAAATCGAGTTTTTCTTGTATATATGGATGTTAATGTCTGTTTGTGTGGGGGGATACGATATTATTTATCCTATTTGAAGCTTAATAACTTCTGTACATTTTATCGAAATTTTCTGAAATTTTGTAGGGAGGTTTGTGTATTAGGGGTATTGAAGTTGTTAAATTTTGGCGGTTCAAGGTTGAAGAGGTGGGGAAATAACGGAAGTCACGTGTAGTATCTCTAATGGGGTCAGTCAAGATCTTACTCTTTATTAGCATTTACAAATTTTTTATAAAACCCATTCCTACTCTCAAAATAAAGCGTTTTGCCATTTAAAAATAGTTAAAAATATAAAAAATACTTTTAAAAATAAAATATGATAACAGATGGCCCCACCAAATGTTGCCGGGAAAGTTAAGCAACTGGTTTCTGGATATTTTTAAGCAGGAAAATAGTCAATCGCTGAAATTCGTGTTTTGTAAAACTTTCCTCGAGTATATAATATATTAATACACGTTAAAATTACTTAAATAAAACTAAAAAATATCTAAACAAACATATATATATTTTTTTATTTATCCTCATTCTTTAGAATAATAAAAGTGTATTAAATAATAATTACCTGGCAGAAATTGGCGATTTTTTAGAAGCTTTTCCTGAATTATATAACGCATTTACGTACATTAAAAGGTATTTATGTAAGTAAAAATATCTCTAAAAATCAATTTCTTCGATTTATAATCAATATTTAGAATAATATTACATAAAAATTCGTCCTTTTTAATATTTTCCTCCACTGTATAATGCGCTAATACGTGTCGAAAGAATTTATATAAAGTAAAACATCCTGTAAAAAATTATATTTCTTGATTTATAGCCATTTTTTAGAGAACGAGTAGTAAATAACCTAGTAATAACCCGTAAGAAATTTGCATCTTTTAAATGTTTTCTCGTTAAAACATGTTAAAGTTATTTGTATAAAGTAAAAAATTTTTCTAAAATATCATATTCTCTTGATTTATTGCCATTGTTTTGAAGAATGATAGCGCATAATCTATCAGAAATATGCATTTTTTACATGGTTTTTCAATTGTGTAACTCGTTAATATGCGTTGAATTTATATATAAAAGGCCAAAAAAGTCTCCAGAAATAATTTTTTTTGATTTATATTCATGTTTTATATGAATAATAATGCATAAAGTAACGGTAACCCATCAGAAATATGCGCATTTTAATGTTTTTATGGTCTATATAATGCATTAATATGTGTCGAAATTATTTATATAAAGCTGAAAGTCTGTAAAAAATCACATTTTTGATTTATATAGTTTTTAGAAGAGTCATATAAAGTCAGAAATTCGTCAGAAAGTTGGGGATTTTTCCCTGTAAGTATAGATGTTAGTGTGTGTGGGAGGCACGATTTTATTCACCCTCTTTGAAACTTTTGGTCGAAAATTCTTGAAATTTTGCAGGGAGATTTGTGTATTAGAGGGATTGATGCCATTATATTTTGGTGATTAAAAGTCGAGGATGCGGGGAGATAAAGAGGATCGTGTGTATCTCAGGTAGGATCAGATTAATGACGATTTTACTGGTTATTAGCATTTACAATTTTTTTTATAAAACCCGTCCCTACCCTCAAAATTAAGCTTTTTGTCATTTTATAATAGTTAAAAATATAAAACGTTTTTAAAAATAAAATATGATAACAGATGGCGCCACTAAATGTTACCGGGAAAGTTAAGCAACTCATTGTTGAATTTTTTAGATTAATAATAATAATAATACAAAATGAATAATAATCCGTAAGAAATTAATATTTTTACATGCTTCTTCGAATTTAATTCGCTAACATTTGCTGTGTATAAGTTAAATAATTTTTAAAAAAATCATATTTTTTAAAATAAAATTATTGTTTTTTTGAGTATTTATTTGATAAAGTAGACATTTATGCGATTTTTATAAATTTTTTTTTTCAACTTACAGATAACGTGCTTAAAAGCAATTACTTTTTGTAGAACGATTGACAAGAAATACATCTTAGCTCCCTTTTATTTATTTCTTTTTATTATTTATTTATTTATTTTTTGAAAATATCGATCAGTTTATTTTTTGGACTGTACAAACATGTTTTGTTTCAAGACGTTAACAAGGAGAAATGCTCGCTGCCTGTTTCTTTTTTTAGTTTTTCCAAAAAACATTAATCCAGCGATCTGGATTATCTTCATGTGAAATATCTTAAAAGTCGACATCCAAACTTATTAAATTTAGGTCCATAATGAAAACTCTAATAAAAAAAACACAATTTCCTTCCCCCAAAACACAATATATATAAGAATTTATCGATTGTGACTACAGTTTATTATTTTTATTGACGTTAAATTTAGTTTTGTTTGAAGAATTTTACAGTTTTTTTTTTTTGTTTTACTTTCTCGGCTCTGTTATATATAACAGAGGGAAAGTATGGCCATTGGTCAAAAAAATGCCTCCCGAGATTTTTACATTTTGGTCTCAGAGGACCTTGAAACGTCGAGAAATACAAAAAATTTGAGGTGTTTTTTTCTGTATGTATCGATGTTATTGTGTGAGTTGGGGGGGCACGATTTCGTTCGCCCGATTGAAAGCTTAATAACTCTCGTACCCTTTGTCAGAAATTTCTGAAATTTTGCAGGGAACTTTGTATATTAGGGGCATTGATGCTGTTAAATTTTCATAGTTAAAGGTCAAAGGGGTGGAGAGATAGAGGGAGTCACGTGTCGTATCTCGAATAGGGTTGGACTTGATTTCACTCGTTATTAGCATTTACGATATTTTATAAAACTCGTCTCTATCCTAAAAATTAAGCCTTTTTGCCATATTTAATAATAACTTTTTAAAAATAAAATATCGTAAAACAGATGGAGCCACACGCAATTTTACCAACTTGCTGGGAAAGTTATGCAACTCGTTGCTGGATTTTTGTTTAGTTGAGAGGTTTTTAGAACCAATAAATAATATTTCAAAGCACTTTTTCGTTATAAAAATTTCATTTTGTGAAGTTTTAAACTCTTATTCTTAACAAGAAATTAAATTGTAAAAAATACAGATTATTTAATAATTTAGAAATTGTTTTAATTAGAAAAACTTTATAGAAGGAGAAAGACATTAACTGTGTTAAATATAAAGTAAAAACAATGTATTTACATCAAGTAGAACTTGGAGTAACTTTTTAGATTTGTATTTGTAATTATACTAATGCTCTATCCACTTTTCCAAATGTTTTTTTTTATTATTTTTTTGGGAAGGAGACTTTCTTAGATTTATTTATATAAAAGTTATTACAAATTCTATTAGAGTAAATGTAATTAATAAGCAAAAATACAACATAAATGCGTATCTACGTATAAAAATTTATTAATTAAAACTAATGGTTGACCACACCATTTTAATGTTTTTGAAAATGAACAATCTTAAAGTTTCCATTAGAAAATTCACAGCATGATCTACCGTAATATGATCGATCGTGTTTTCTTACATTTTTTTTACAATATAATTCAAATAAAAATATCATAATTAAAAGTTTTCATATAATATTTTATAATCTAAAAGATCATTTGAAAATTATCTCAATAAATCATACTTTATAATCTAAAAATTACTGTTTTTCATCTTAACTATCTAAAGAAAATCTCCTAACAGTTATGCAACTCTTTGCATAACTTTCCCGGCAAGAGTTAGAATTGCATATGTTATCATCTGTTACGAGATTTTATTTTTAAAAAATAACTTTTACATTATTAATTATTATTGAATGGTAGCTTAATTTTGAGTTTTATTAAATATTAACAACGATAATAACGAGTAAAACCGTCATTAAGTACGACCCCATTCGAGACACGACACACGACCACCTCTAACTCCCCACCCCCTCGACCTTTAACCACCAAAATTTAGCAGCATCAATACCCTTAATATTAAAACATCCCTGCAAAATTTCAGAAATTTTTGACGAAGGGCACGGGAGTTATTAATCTTTAAATCATGCCCCAAATACACACTAACATCCATACTTACAGGGAAAAATCCCTAACTTTTTGTGCATTTCTCGACTACTTGAGGTTCTCCCAGTCCAAAAATGCAACATAATAGCCTAGAAAGTAATTATTTATTAGTGTATGTAAATTACATCCAAGAAAACTCCATCATTTGAATAGGATCTATCAGCATCGTATGATCTAAAAGAATCATGTAAAACCGCCATGTTCGACACGCAGCCCGTGGACCGCATGCGGCCCACTCAATGCTTTTGTGCGGCCCTTTTAAAACAGTAATTATCTTGTATAGATTTTTATTACAATGAAATATCACATGTATAGTTAATTAAATACATTAATATGATGCATAACACCTTATCACGTACACTCAGAAACTAAAACAGTTATTAAATATTTTTTAACAAAGCTTAAAAAGCAAGTTTTACATTAAATACATACAAAATACTGTATAATTGTATATGTTTTGTCGTAAATAAATATGTGTGGCCCACAGTGTATTTTTATTTTTGGTTTTGGCCCAGTAAACAATTTCGGTTGGACAATACTAATCTAAAACATTTACTTGTATCAACACAAAGTCAAAACATAATTAATGTTTCTTTAACTAATTATTTATTAAATGTAGTAATATTTTCATTGAATAAAATATAAAACCAAGAATTAATTATTAAAAATAATTGACAATAATAACAACAAATAAAATATTTAAGATTATATAAATACTTTACATTTTGCGAAGTTCTGGACGTTTTTACTTTCCTGGCTGTGTTATAACAAAGGGAAAGTATGGGAATTAGTAAAAAAATGATTCACTCCCAAGATTTTTACATTTTTGGATTCGGAGATTTTGAAACGTCGAGAAATGCAAAAAATTAGGGTTTTTCCCCTGTAGGTATGGATGTTAGTGTATGTTGGGGGCAAGATTTTGTTCACCCAATTTNAAAAAATAAATAAAAAAAGACTTCTTCGATCGATAAATCGAAACCGGACCACTTCTTAACTGTTGCAACTATTTTTAATAGAATATTTATATCTATAAAAATGATATTAAAATATAAAATTGAGCGCAAATTCGATAAGAAAAAAAAATCCACATTTACCGAATGAAAGTCACGTGATGATTTCCCGCGAAATTGGACTTTTAAATCCAATTTCGCGGGAAATCTAAGTAATTCTTAAAAAATAATTACTATAAAAGAAAAAAAAGAGAATATTCTTACTTGAATTGAAGAATTTCGGTGGAAACAGCATCAGATTTTTTATTTTATTTTAATTTTTTCCGTTGTTTTACGGTATTATTTCGAAAAAAAATATATATTTACTTCACATCGTTACTTTTTGTCGTACAAATGCTTAAAGGTAAGGCAACAAAATCCAATGATTCACTATTGTGAAAAAGAGCTTTAATCATTCATAAGATGAGAGAAACTATCGCACGCTCGTCAACCACGTTCCATTCCGTCTACACTAACATCGACCCACGACGATTCCAGCCCCCTAGTGTTCGGAAATGGTAATTACGAGAAACCGTTACTCTTCGTAATTATTTAAAGTATTTTTTTTTTAATTTAAAAATTAATTTAATGTATATTAATTAAAAATTTCTTTTTTTATCGATGCTTTTATGTGATGAGATTTATGCTCAGAGGAGGAAGATGAAGATGATAAAAAATTCATTCTTGCCTCTATACTTCTTCGAAGGAAATTCAAACTTCTTATCAACTTCCAATCAAAATTTCATTAAAGAAATTATTGATTTAACGATAAATATAGCATTTTTCCCAAGTTATAATCAAGAATTTTATAAATGTTGTATCACTATTTAATTAATATTTTAACTACTTTCTTCTGTAGGGGATTATGTTTTTAAGTTAACTAATTACTGTTTATTCTAGAAAAATGTTTATTTATAGTTGATTAACGTTTGGTGAATGAATTTTTCAAGAAATCGGTGACAAAATGACAAAAGAATCATTGGTATCAGCAGGGAACAGTATCCTTCTCCTCCCACATTAACTAACTTCCTATCTTCTGAAATAAGATACTTCAAGAACAAGTGACAAACTTGATGAAGGCGTTACCTAGCAATTATTTTCCAAGAGAATTTCCACAACTTTACAAATTTATTCTTTTGGAAATAAATACAAACGAGGAAAAAAACACTATATGTAATTAATTAATTAATTGTTAGACAATTAAAGAGTATTGAAAGAGTTAAATTCGTATAAGTTAATTAAGAATAATATTAATCTTTCTTGATATAATTCTTATCCAAATAATGATGCATTAATTATTTTAATAGGATTTTAAGTAGTTTTATTTCATTTTAATTCAATAATATATTATTAAAATGGTATAAAAGAATTTTATTTTGAATAATTAATTATTCAAATTTTCGTTGTAGCAAAAGATACGTAAAAATATAATTTATTACCGAGTTTGCTTGTAACGAATTAATATATTTAAAATTACAAATATAAAGTTAGAAAATTTTAAAAGAATTTTATAAATCTTTTTTAAAATACGTAAATTCAAGTTAAAAGAATGTAGCATCTTCCTTTTCTTCTCTTGTCTGTTGTGTCGTTGAAGGGATTATCTAAAAAATTTAATTATACTTGGAATGTAATTTACTTTTTAGTTAAACACTTGTATATTTTCTGTTTTTTTAGAGTTAATTATCTAAAAACATTTATAGTTAAGAAGTCACGCGTTAAATTCTCGATTTATACACCATAATAAAGCAATATTAATCACTTATTGTGAAAATATTTAATATGTGTAGATTATATACTAGTTGAACTTCAATATATAGATTTTTCTCTTATATATGCCAGAAGTTAAATTATTAGAATGGCTTTGTATTGCTATAGAATCACTAAAATGTGCTGTGATAAGTAACACCTTTTAACCTTAAGATTACTTCCTATCCATCTTCTGTAAAGAAGTTGAAAACAAACACCATTAAAGAACAAAATAAAAGCTGAACTTTCTTTATCTCATCCGGATTATCTGCCTTTTTTCCTCATAAAAAATTGAAGATAAACTATGTACAGTAACAAGTTCAAACCGTATAAAAAACCTGCATTATATATTTAATTACAATAAATATTTATTTTAATTAAATTACGTACTTTAATTAGAATAAATATTTCTTTTTATTCCTTTATATAATGATTTCTTTGTTTTATTACTATTATTATGCATTAAGGATTGTAAGATCTGACTGATTCACTATAAATGGATATCGAGTAACGAAGTCGAGATTTGGATAAAGATGGAGAGCAACTTCCTCTCTCCATCCCGAATTCTTTTATTAAAGATTCGATTGAATTTTTGTAAATATTATGGAAAGACTCAGCTGGTTTTTATAACAATATCTAAAGAAAATTCTTTTTCATTCTTATTTTGTTTATTTATTATTATTATAAACAATTTAAATTATGTTTTATTAAAATATTTTAATATATTCGAAACTTTAGATAGGGATTTTTTTTTAAATTTTTCGAAATATACCTTCGATTTTTATAAATGTCACACAAGTTTGAATGCAGATGTTAGTTCTGAAAACATTTTTCTAGCTTTAGAATGTGTCGTATATCAGTACATTTGGATTCGAGTATTGACATTCCAAAACCACCCTTTTATATTTTAGAAGAATATATTTATATATAAGTTTGGATGAAGCTACTTAATCCTAAAAACGTGTCCGAGTTTTTAATACATCGCGCAAATTTTTGGAAAGAAGTGTTTAATTCTAAAAACACGTGTCCTACTTTTTAGAATATATCAAGTGAGCTGAGATGTTGTTTTGCCAGTCGATTTCTAGTGATTCGATAGATAAAGGCTCCTGTAAGCTGTCCTATGCTCCATGCAGTTCACATGAATGCATTCTTGTGGCTTCCATCACTCTATCAATCCATCTCACGCGCTATCTGTCTCTTCCTTCTTTTATTTTTACCAGCATATTGTGTCGAAAATACGCGTTTTTTGTTATACGAATTTCACTTCCGGTGTTTACTGGGTTTGATTTCTTCTATTGTCGAGCTATTTGTCCTTTTGGTTGCCTAAGGGATACGAAATGTCTAGTTCAACCTCCTTCAATCGAAGTTAATGTTTTTCCTCCTTCAATCTTTTGCCTAGTTCCGTCTTTTATAATGGACACTAGGCAAAGGACCATAGATACGACAAAGACTAATATATTAGTCATTTTGATTACGTATTTGATGCAGACAATTTTCATCTCTATCACTCCTGGAGCACAAAAACTCGAAATTGTCAACCACTTCAATTTAAATTCCTATAATTTTTCGTAGATTTATATATTTCCTTTATATTTAGAATTAATTCAGCTTTCTCTCTCCTCTAACTGAATATGATCCTTTATCCTTTATAAACATACGCTTCCTGCAATTGAGGTAGTACCATGCCTCGTATCTCAAGTTGTAAACATTTTGGATAAAGGATAATTCTACAAGCTGTAGATCGAGAAAGTTTCAATATATATATATATATATATATTTAATTATAAAAATCTACATAAAATATTATATTATATTATGCAAATTTGGATGCACGTTCAAGTTTTAAAATAAATTATATAGATTTTTAGATACAGAGGTTCATTTCCAACGTATTCAAATTGGAGGAGAGAGGAATTTTAAAGGCTGAGAATATCAAATTTTGCGTTACACTAAGTTGAAATTACTGATTAGATTTCCAAATTATAATTTAAGCGGTGTTTAGGAATAAATTATAAGTTGCGTTAACGTCGTGCAAAGCTTGTTTGGTAAACAAGAAGGAAGTAATCAACTAGATGGCATTCTGGAAATAACTATTCGCACGGTCATTAAGCCCTGACTTCGTCCCTGGGGATTAGTTGCTGTCGTGATGTTGGCATCTTGATTCTTATACTGACATAAGATGGAAAAGTTAGAAAGACATCTACTAATTATTCTACATACGTGTTCAACTCGATAACTCCAGTGAATTTTTCTATATAATGACACTCCACTTCCTCCTCCTCCTCCGTTCTATCTTCCTGTTAGAAAATCTGTAAGATCCTTTCTGTTTTTAAAATTGATTATTTAAAAAAAATACATTCTTAATATATTTTATATTAAAATACACGAATATTTGTGTGTTTGGCAATTTAATTCTCAAGAATAATTTAAACATAATTAATTATTTGTCAAAATTATCCGTCTGTCTTTTTGTCTTTCCTTAGTCTCGAGAACGGAGTTAGATAGATAACCGACATGACTATTGCTAACAGGAAAAGTATGATCTACAGGGGCAAGCCACTACTGATATGAGATGGAGAGCATATATTTTAAATTAAATAAATTTTAAAAACGGATTTAATTTTTTTTTGTATTTTTAGAATTATTATAGAATATAAATATAAAATATATAAATAGTATAGAAATATAATTATTAAAAATTTATTATATTTAGAACAAAGTTAAATAAATGCAAATTTTTATAGTTTTAGAATGATTATTTTAAAGAATTCAACTCTAAAGTGTTGTTTATTTGACATTAAAAAGGTGTTTTTTTGTACTTAATTATAAAAAAAATTAATCGTGTTACGTTGAAGTAAGTAGATTTTTGTATTTTAAAATTAATTAGCAAAACAATTACGCTCAAAATATAATTTATTTCAAGTTAAACGCGAATAAATTTTGTACTTTTAAAACCGATAATAAATAAATAAATAACGAGCAAATATATATTATGACATTGTCACAAAGTCGGACTGCAATTCTAATCATATTTTTAATTTATTTAATTTAAAATATATGCTCTCCACCTCAAGTTAGTAATGTTTGCCCCTGTAAATCATACTTTTCCTGTTAGCAGTGGAGTCATGCCGGTCATCTAACTTCTTTCTCGAGATTAAGGAAAGACGGATAGACGGACAGACGGACGATAGCGGGAATTTATAGGTCTACAATTTTTTCAAATTGCAATCCGATAATAATAACAAACCATTCACAATACAGCCAAGTTTTACTTTTACAATTTTAGAATAAATTAAAAGTAAACACAAATTTATATTTTTAGGAATCATCCCTGAAAAAGAAAATCATTACTGTAATCAACATACAGTTTTCTTATTTTATTTTTTGTATATTTACAAGTGATTATCGAAAAAAATATTTTTACAAAGTTTATATACTAATTAAGATACCGTTCGATCGTAAAAAGTTAATATATATAAGTGAACGTATGTTAAAAAAGAAATTAAATTTCTAAAATTTTAATTAGAGAGTTACGGGTTATTTTACTGGTTGTTTATTTATTTCTTTTAATATTTTTGTAGAAGAGCGTAAATATCTTACGACGGATCTTGTTTAAAAGTTATTTGATGCTGGAAAGTGTGAAGATCTTTTAAAACAGATTTACAGCAAACAACCATAATCTTTGAATTCCTTCACAAATATTCTTTCAGAAAAAGATTTAGTCAAATGTTTATTCCCAAAGGAAATGATATTTTTGTAGTTTTATAAAATTTCTTCTTTTTTTTGATAAAGTTCGATCCACACTTTGTTATTCGCACGGATTTTTTAGATAACACATTTCAGTAAACATATTTAAAAAATTCGAAAGTAATTTTAATATATAACGTTTAATTAAATAAACCAACGTAAAATAAGAAAATAAATTTAATATAAAACGACTGAAGCAAATGTTATTTAAAAAAATAATAATAATAAATAAATAACAATTTTTTAAAATGTAGTAAGCGTAACATTCTTTAAGGATATTAAATATTTTTCCAAGTGAATAAAGTTAAAAAAGTAGGGAAAAATATTTATATATATACATAATGAAATAAGAGCGTGTTTTCTATTTAAAAAAAGACAAAAAAATCAATAATTTTAAGTGTTTTAGTTTCAACATTAAGTATCAGTAGAGAAAGTTTATACTCGATAGAAATAATGTGCAGAAAGGGAAAGTGGAACCCCTATTTTGTGTCGTTCTATGGTACCTTTGGGACATATTATCCTTCGACAACTGTTTTTGTTACATCAAGACTTGTATTCTCTTCACTATGCAAGCCTTGTCACGAAGTATCGTGTACGACAATATTCCTGTTCAACCTTTCACAGATATTACATTTCGATCTGATACTTTCTAAGAAAACTCCTATAGGATTTGTCAGAAAGTCTCTTGCAAGATTGGTTGTACTATATGATTAGATAAAGTAATATAGTTTACTCGTGTAATGACAAAGTCATGCAACTTACTTGTAATAAGTTTGAAATCTATGTTTATCAAAGCTGAGTTATGTTCGTGATCCAGGATGAATATGAAATGATTATTTTTATATGAATATTTGTGAAGACGTAGTTATGTTTATGTATGAATTGTTATAAAATGAAAGTTATATATGCTGGGAAGGGAAACTACGTTTAAGTATAACTATTTATAGAAAAAAACTATGTTTGTGTATAGTTGTTTAGTTATGTCTATAGGTGAATGTGTTTAAAGAGGAAGTTATATTTAAGTACAAGTATTTATTAGAGGAAATTTATATTTATATATGAGAATTCGTATGGGGCCCGGGAAATATCGGCCTTTTTTGGCTATTTTATTTAATGTTTCGTCGAATTTTTTGGACTGCAACTTGAAAAAATTGTACACCTATAAAGTCACACTATCGTCCGTCTATCCTTCCTTAATCTCGAGAATGATGTTAGATGAAAGTCGAGACCAGATGTGGAAAGATTACGGGAAAGAGGTCTCGATTAACTATATATCAACTTCCGCTCTAAACCGGACGTCACGTGATTCCAATTGAAAATTTTTTTACCAGAACAGAGTTACATACATGACCGGCACGACTCTGCTGTTATCAGGAAAAGTATGATGTACAGGGGCAAGCCACTACTAATTTGAGTTGGAGTGCATATATTTTAAATTAAATAAATTAAAAATACGAATAAAAATTGTCGCCTGGCATTGTGACGACATCACAATAGTTTTTGCTCGTTTATTAGTAAAAAGCAGTCTTAACGATTTTATTTTTTGTTAATAATTTATAGAGGTAGGACCCAGCCTGAAAAAAATTTCCACCTTTCCTCCTCTTCTTAACTACGAATAAAAGCTATATTTAAGTTATGCGTGACTATTTACGCTAGGACACTATGTCACACGTAACTTTTTTATGAAATGGCAGCTATATTTACGAAGAAAAATTACATTTAACTATGTTTATACATAAAAATAACTTTACGTTTATGTGTCGAGTAGGATCTAAATTAAAACTTACTGTTTAGAAAGGAATCATTTGTAAACAAACATTTACAAATCGATAGCTGTATCCATTATTTATAAAGAACTAATTTCCTTTCGAATCCTTATCACTTATAAACACAAAAGTGGAGTTTTTTAGATAGTTCGAACAAATATAATTTCCAAGTAAACGATTAAGTCAAAAGTTATTAAGACAAAAAAATTTGAATAAAAATTTAAATTTCATCAAAATTTAATCAAATTAAATTGATAATATCGTCTAAGATTATCAAAAAACAAATCAAAGTATTTTATATTCCTACTTTTGCATTTACAATTATTGATTTTTTTTAAAAAAACGAAAAACAAAATTAAATCGTATTTTTAATAACATTACACGAAATTTTTTAGTCGGGGATTAATTTTAGTCAGCGAAATAAATGAAAATTTAGAAACGAAGAACGTACGTCACAGATGTTGTTACATTAAATAAAATTGCATTTTTAATAATAAATATTTTAATAAAATAAGTTTCTTTTTATGTTTACGATAAAATAGACATCGTTTATAATATAAAATAAACCCTTTCAAATGGATATCTTAAGTAAGGATATACTTGTATACCACTCTAAAGTTGCTGGAAACGTTCAATACGAGCCTACTTTCTATACTAGTTTGTCTCCTTTACCATGAAATAAACTGGATTTTCACAATTCGTTTTTCATCTTTCTATAACTCTAAAAACTTCTTGATAAAAAAAACTCTTATTTTTATTTATTTTTTTACTTTTTGAATTTCTTCTTTTGTCCAGAATTGAGTTTTGCTAAAGATTTATTCAACATAGATAGGAAATTTGCACAAATATAAGCAAAAAAAAAGGTTCTAAAAACAACTCGTACATTTTTTAGGTAATGAAAAAAAAATTCTTTCAAAAATTTATAAATTTTACTTTAATTAACCTTTATACATTTTTTAGAACGAATTAATTGTTAATTTTAATAAGTTTTATATATTANTTTTATGAAATGGCAGCTATATTTACGAAGAAAAATTACATTTAACTATGTTTATACATAAAAATAACTTTACGTTTATGTGTCGAGTAGGATCTAAATTAAAACTTACTGTTTAGAAAGGAATCATTTGTAAACAAACATTTACAAATCGATAGCTGTATCCATTATTTATAAAGAACTAATTTCCTTTCGAATCCTTATCACTTATAAACACAAAAGTGGAGTTTTTTAGATAGTTCGAACAAATATAATTTCCAAGTAAACGATTAAGTCAAAAGTTATTAAGACAAAAAAAATTGAATAAAAATTTAAATTTCATCAAAATTTAATCAAATTAAATTGATAATATCGTCTAAGATTATCAAAAAACAAATCAAAGTATTTTATATTCCTACTTTTGCATTTACAATTATTGATTTTTTTTAAAAAAACGAAAAACAAAATTAAATCGTATTTTTAATAACATTACACGAAATTTTTTAGTCGGGGATTAATTTTAGTCAGCGAAATAAATGAAAATTTAGAAACGAAGAACGTACGTCACAGATGTTGTTACATTAAATAAAATTGCATTTTTAATAATAAATATTTTAATAAAATAAGTTTCTTTTTATGTTTACGATAAAATAGACATCGTTTATAATATAAAATAAACCCTTTCAAATGGATATCTTAAGTAAGGATATACTTGTATACCACTCTAAGGTTGCTGGAAACGTTCAATACGAGCCTACTTTCTATACTAGTTTGTCTCCTTTACCATGAAATAAACTGGATTTTCACAATTCGTTTTTCATCTTTCTATAACTCTAAAAACTTCTTGATAAAAAAAACTCTTATTTTTATTTATTTTTTTACTTTTTGAATTTCTTCTTTTGTCCAGAATTGAGTTTTGCTAAAGATTTATTCAACATAGATAGGAAATTTGCACAAATATAAGCAAAAAAAAAGGCTCTAAAAACAACTCGTATATTTTTAGGTAATGAAAAAAAAATTCTTTCAAAAATTTATAAATTTTACTTTAATTAACCTTTATACATTTTTTAGAACGAATTAATTGTTAATTTTAATAAGTTTTATATATTAACTTGTAACAAATCAAATTAACAATTTATGTAGTATATTAATATCTTATAAATAAGAATTTTTACTTCATAAAACAGAGAAAAAGTAAAATGACTCTCAAGATTTTTACATTTTTTGGACCGGGAAGACCTCGAAAAGTCGAGAAATACAAAAAGATTTGGAGGGTTTTTCCCCTGTACGTTTAGATGTTAGTGTATGTGGGGGCACGATTTTGTTCACCCAATTTAAAGCTTAATAACTCCTGTGCCCTTAGTCAAAACTTTCTGAAATTTTGCAGGGAGGTTCGTGTGTTATGGGAATTGAATTTTGGTGGTTAAAGGTCGAAAGATATTTTTTATATTTTTTCAAGAAAAACTTGAAAATATTCTTTAAATTACTTTATACTTTTTCTGATTTTTTTAAAATTTAAATTATTTTATAGCTTTTTAAATTTTTTAAGATATATTTTGAAAGAAAAAAATCTAAAAATTGTCAAACTATACTTTAGATTCTTTTTTAAAATATAAAATAATTCTACAAATAATTCTATAAATTATGTATTAGATTTTCTGGCTTTTAGGATAAGTTTTAGGAGGAAAAAATCTTAAAATATCTAAAAACTATAAATGAATTGAAAAAAGTAAATAAATTAAGACAGTGTTTATTTTAAAAATTTTATTATTATTTTTTAAAATAATAAATTAAGTTATTTATTTTCCTTTATTCAAATCTCATTAATTTATGTATTGTAAGTTTATTTTATTTTATTTTAAAATAATATTATTTTCTTTTCAACTTCTTTAACAAACATTTTAATAATATGACAAAATGTCAGCCATTTGTATTAATTATATTAATAAACATTCTTCAATTTTATTACCTTTATTAATTTATTTATATTGTCTATTCTATCAAAATATTAAGTTAAATAATTAAATTTAATTATATTTTTATCAATAATTCTTTCATTAAGTAAGCAATATTCATCTTGATTTTTCTTAAAATTTCAATTTTAAAAGTCTAATATTTTAGAAAATAATTATTTATGTTATCTAAATATATATTTTTCTTTATTTATTTACTTAATTCTATAGTATAAATAATAATTATTAGGCTGCAATTTCAAAATTTTCCTCAAAATACAGTTACATAGCTAATCAGCATAACTCTGCTCTTATCAGGAAATGTATGATTTACAGGGGCAAGCCACTACTAATTTGTGATGGAGAGCATATATTTTAAATTAAATAAATTAAAAATATGATTAAAAATTGTAGCCAGCAATTGTGAAGATGTCACAATCATTTTTGCTCGTTCTGTGTGTGATGCATGTACATAAAATTAATTTATATTATATATTATTAATTATACAAATTTACTTTTTATACAAATTTAATTTTTGTTGAATTTTTAATTTGTTTACGTACATCATTATCTTATTATTTATTTTTAAAAATACAATTTTAATTAGATTTATTAGGATTATGTGGAAAGTTTTGTTTGTTATATCTTAAAAATTAATTTTTTTTGCATTTGTAATAAAATATACGCCGTGAATTTGTATATTATTTACTTTCAAACACTCGATTTTTAAGAATTTTATATATAAATAATTTTATATACAAAATTTGTTAGTCCCTTCTTTTAAAAATACAATTACGAAGATTTTCTAATGAATTTTTGCGATGAATTTTTACATTTATTGTTAAAATTTATGTAAAATTATAGGATAAAATTTTCAATTGAAATCAAGTTACTTCCGGTCCTTAAGCTTTCTATATCTGGTCTCAAATTTCATTTATCTAACATTGTTCTCGAGATTAAGGAAGGACAGACAGATAGACAGACAGACAGACAGACAGTAGGAATTTAGAGGTCTATGATTTTTTTCAAATTGCACCCCAATAATTTTAAAAAATACAATCTTATTCTAATAAATTTACACAAAAATCTTGTATTAATATATATTTTAAATATTAAATTTTTTTAGAATTTAATCTTAATTTAAAATCTAAAAAATACGTGTCTTAAACTA
>NW_019384992.1:380581-384926 GCF_000671375.1 Centruroides sculpturatus | reverse complement strand
TATACGATTTCTTTAATTTTAAAAAAAAATGATAAACTAAAAAAAATTAAATGCAGTTATATAAATTTAACTTAAATTAATTGCTATATTACCGTTATATTTTAAATAATTTACAGATTTATTGCTATATTTTATATAATTGTTAATATAATAATAAATTAATTAAATTAATTGCTATATTATTTATTATTATATTAACAATTTAAAAAATGTAATGCTCATTTTAATAATGAATTTATTTGTATTTTTTGGGGGAATTTTTTTTCGAATTTTTATTTGTTTTCTTGGAAATTACTAACTAACAATTAATATATCGTTAATTATTTTTTAATATTCTTAAGCTTAAGAATATTAAGTATTGTAATCAGTAACAGCTGATCACGTTTACAGAAAATCGATTGATGGATAACATTTTTGGATATTACATGATTTTTTTATGTTAAAACTAATTAAAAATAACTTGAGAAAATACTTGATCTTTCTATATAAACAAGGATTTTTTTAAAATATTTTAATAGACTTTTTTTATGCATAGAAAATTAAACTTATTTTTAACTTTATTAACCCATGCTTTCAAAATTCTTTTAAATAAAAAATTAATTTTAAGTACTTTAATTTTGTCAAAAATAAATAAAAATAAACAATTTACGTTTAAAAATTAATTGAATTTAAACGTTTTGTTTTAATTTTTTAAAAGTAATTTTATCGATTTTTAATCGATATGTTGCATTAATCGATTTATTTGCCGGTTGTAATCAGTAAATTTATTCTAAATTATTCAATTACAATTAACTAATTAATTGATTGCATGATATTTAATTAAATAGTAAATATGTTAATAAATTAAACATTTTATGAATGAATTTTTAGAAAATTAAAATGGATTTTATTCAAAAATTAGTAATTCTGGGCTGCAATTTTTAATCACATTTTTAATTTTTTTAATTTAAAATATATGCTTTCCACTTTAAATTAGTAGTGTCTTGCCCCTGTAAATCATACTTTTCCTGATAACAACCGAGTCATGCCGGTCACTTAAGCAACTGCATTAAGGGGAAAATTTTCGAATTGAAATCACGTGACTTCCGATTTAGACCGGAAGTTTGTATATAGTTAACCGAAGCCACCTGCTCCTAAGCCTACCATATCTCGTCTCGAATTTCATCTATCTAACACCGTTCTCTCGAGATTAAGGAAGGGCAGACTGGCAGACAGACGACAGTGGAAATTTACAGGTCTACAGTTTTTTTTTTCAAATTGCAGCCCAATAAGTTAGACATTGTTAGAATGATTTCCTTTCAAGACATTTCGAATAGATTTCTTGTTATTTTTTATTAAAAAAACAAAGAAAAAGAATTTGGAGAAATCCTGGAGATTTACAAAGGTATACATTTGTCAAAAGGGTATCCAATTGCTCTTTCTTTTCTCTATTGTTAGCTGCCAAACAAACAGGATTGCAACACTTTCGATAGCTGACAATGTCCTTTCAAAAGATTATTAAAGTGAAACACTGCAGACTTTCATTATCGAAACAATTTGTAGATGCTTTGAAAGACTTCAAGTCGTTCAAACTAATTGCCTAATTAAAATATTTATGTTGTTAAAGTAGTAAACAATCTTCGATGCATCAATGTCCATCGGTTGTTTATCGAAGACGTGTAGAAACATTTTTAACAATAATCGCGTGGCGAGAGAATTGATCCAACTTGGTGTAGTAAACTAGTGAAAGCGAGTAAATCGATATGTTCCTGCTCAATATCTTGTACTTATTGATGAATTAAGTCCCATTCAACCACAGTGATTTCCAGCTTCTATTGTCAATATGTCTACCATTTGCTTGGTGAACAGACACGTGGTTTTTCACTTCCATCTTTCTCTTTCTTTCTTTCTTCTTTTTACTTCTTTTTTTCCGCATTGCAACTCGCCAAAAACTTCGAGAAAATCTTCAAGAACTTCAAATTTTATTATATATTAACTTATTTCTAGAAAATTTATGAATAAATTCTCGTAAAACTCATTCAAATTTTCGATAAAAATTTAACTTTATTTAAATTCCTTTATATTTGTTTAACGTTAATTTAATTTAATTTAATTTGAAATTCTCTTAACTGTGATTAAAAAAAATTGTAGATTTTTCATTTATTTAAAAAAAATTAAATTAAATTAATATTTTTTCGGAATATTATTTATAACTTTAAATATCTTGAATTATTTTCTGTTGCGTTGTAACTAATTTTATTTTTTTCTTCTTTTCTTCACAATTTAGCTTTTATGATTGATTTAATAATGTGCTACTATATTTTTTTCTTACTTTTCCTTACATTTTTTTCTTCTTTCTTCTTTACTCTAATATAATGCAATATATTAATACTTTCATCTTTATTGATCTGTATCTTGGGAATTCTTCTGTAGATACGCTGTGAACTCGTCGTGTTCCTTATAATTTACAACCTCGATTCATAAGAAATAATGTTAATTTTTTTAGCTTAGTTTTCTTAGATAATTCTAATTCTAAATAATATAAGCACACAATTAAACTGAGTAATTGTAAAAGGATATTTATTGATCTTAAGTTGTAATGGGATAGTATTATTCTCAGTCGTGATTATAATGGTTCCTAAAGAGACTTTGAGTTAAATATAGCATCCTAGAATATATCCACGATTAAATACTGTCAAGATCACTGCAATGCAGGAAGAATAATGAGAAGATTCTCTCATCTTTACACTCGATTTGAATATTTATCTTGCACTATTCAATTATTTCGGTTATTGCATGTATCTTCTTCACTATTATCCAACTTATCTTTAAAAGATAACTGGTTATATATACGATTTTTCGACATTTAATACCGATTATTGATATTATAATCGGGATAGATGCATTTTTTACCCTTTTTTAAAGGAATTCTTCGTATGACGTGTAAATTTGAATATCAAATTCCTAAAGAATCCATCATAAAAACTGTTTATTCTTTCATCTATCAAGTTACAAACTTTTATAAATCATATGTAAAAAAATGTATTTTTCCTGCTAAATTTTTCTATAAATTCGAATTTTTCTTACATTTCTTTACAAATATTTCACTCTTTTTTTTACAATTTTTTTTTCTTATTTCATTTACTGTCAACTAAAGTTTAATCCTCTTATTATAATCTATTTTCCAAATAGAAAGAATATATATTTTTTCATATATCTGGAATAATAAATGATTCTGTGTATCAATAATTTCAACAATAAAATATCACCATTGAGTGTTATATTTTCCCCATCCATTTAGTATAATATTTTAAAATTTATTCATTCATCGATTTATTTAACTTAAATGAAGTGAATCTGTAACAAGATGCATTTATTTACTTGATTATATAAAACGGAAAAAAAATAAATTTTTCTGTGTTAATATATTTATAAAATCAAATTTTCTTTATACTACATTTTATTATAAGGCACCCGAAAGAAATCTCGATATTTTCTCTGTCGGTAAATCTTTCAGAATGTACCTACTGACTTATAGTTCTTCTTTTTCCCCCCCCCTCTTCTATGTGAGCTGAATACTGTTTTTATAGCATCTTCTAAGAATTATACGCTTGGGAAGGGATGGATGTATATGGTGAGAGTTTTACTCCCAGAGAATGTTGAGAATGATATTGTGTGTCCTTCACAATATTCCTCCTTCCTTCCTGAATCTCCTCCCTTTCTATTTATTTCTTGAATAACCATTCAAAAACTGATAATATTTATGATATATACGATGCTAGAGGCTTAAATGTAATTTATCAATACTGATGACCCGTCTATACACGTGTCATTCAAGCAATGTATATAGTTGTGAAAATGTAATTTTAATACTTAAAAAATTGCAAAAATAATTGTATTTGATTTTTAAAATTTACTACTAATTTGCATTAGTGCATGATAATGAAACATCGTCATCAGCGGCGAAAGCAGCAGCAGCAGCATCATCGAGGATAATGGAGAATCATTAATCATCAGTAGCAACAGCAGAATCATCGAAGACAATAGAGCATCATTAATTATTATCATCAGCAGCATCATCGAAGACAATAGAGCATCCTTAATTATCATCATCAGCAACATCATCTATGGTAATGGAGATTCATTAATTTTCATCATCAGCATCATTATCGATGATAATACAGCATCATTAAACAAATATATTCGAATTATTTTAAAATTTAAATATACTTTCTGGAATATTTTACTATATTATTTTTTTTTCTCTAAAAATATTTTTACTTTCTTACTTTATTGATTTGATTTTAAATCAAAATTTGGATTTGTTTTTATTTTTATGCAGAATTATATATTACTTTATTCAAAT
>NW_019384992.1:377101-379801 GCF_000671375.1 Centruroides sculpturatus | reverse complement strand
CATAAATAATTATAATAAATTTATATTTTTGTAAAGAATTTAAACTGTAATTGAAAATAAAACGAAGTAATTTATACGGATTTAGATCAAAATTTCTCTCAAGTAACTATAGAAATTAATCAATAAACTCGATCGTTTTAAGATTTTTGTAGATAAATTTTATAGTTGTTAATTAGATTGTGTTGTAAAAGGAATTTCTCTTGTATACTTAATACGTGTTTGTTAGTAATTACAAAGGAAATTGTAATTAGAAGGATTCTACTTATAACAAGATTATTTTGTACGAGGCTTTCTGAAACAATCACAAATTGGCAATATGTAGAAAAATCCCCGAAGCATTCTATTTTCTTCACACCATAAATCTTAGTCTCGAGTGAGAAAGTTGGAGATTATCAAGTAGCCATCTTAAGACAGTAGTAAAGTAGTTGGATGAGAGAAATATATAAAGAAAAAAGGAGCAAAGTTATCACGATGACAGGAATGGAATTTGTTGGAGAGATCGTGTGTATCGAGTGACTGGTGTGAGGTGACGAACAAGACAGATGTTATTCACTGCATAGAAACGTCTCCTGTTGCTTTGGAATCTCTCCTGATATATCTCTGTAGCAACCAGATGTCCGAAACCTCAATTGTAATAGAAAATGGAACCTTGTCAAATTGACGACATACTACACTTTTACTTATTTCTTCAAATATATATGTTCTCGAATTTGTTTACCCCAAATTTAAAATATAAATAAATATTTCTATTTTATTTATGTTTACTTTCCTCATATTATTATTATCAAAATTAACCCACAAACATTCTACCTTTCTATAAAAGTAAACGTTGTTAAGTTGTTCGTCTTATCAACACTCGATATAGCGAATATTTGATATAGACCTCGGTCCTTTAAGAGTTCTCTACATCGAGGTTTTACTCTATATCGAAAGGTCGTAGTGTTTTATGTGTTATTGCTATTGGTAGTTTATGTGTTATAATGTTATATTTAATGATAACATTTTATGTATTTGTGACATCATAATACTTTTATGCATTGTATCATTGTAGTAGTTTGGGTTTATAATTCGATAATGAATTCTATATTGTAATAATATTATTAGCATTGTAGCATTTCGTGTGTATGATGTGTAGCATTATATCAGCAATTCGTGCGTTGTATAATTCGTGTTGTAATATTATACGTTCGATTATTATACATTACAATTTATATATGATAGTATTACGTGTGTTTAATATTGTGTTTAATGTTACATTAATTTATGTGTTTAAAACACTACTATTTTTGTGTTTTATTGTAGTAATTTATATATTATAACAGAGCGAGTTTATAAGTATGTATCGTAATAAATCGTATTTATATATAAACTCAGTATTCTATATTTATAATTTATAACAATAAACTATTAAATATGAAGTATTTTTCCCAATTATAACACTAACAATTCGAACTTTCTATACAGTAATTATGTTAAATTTTTAACACCTGTATATATATAACCTATAAATTCTCGAACACGATAAACCATAAATATATATTACTTTTATATTATTAAAAATATAACATTTCTGAAGTAGTTACAACTGTTAAAATTGATCACGTATTGAAAAAATAATATTTACAACTGTTAATCTTTGATAAAACTCTTCCATCTGATCAGTTAATAGAGTGATAAGTATTCTATTCCTCATACTTTCCACGTTATTTTTGTATTATTTTCGAAGTAAATCTTACTTTCATTCTTTTCTCATTACACGAATGCAACTTCTCTTAATGTGTTTGTTTGAAATATTTCCTGTTACTTCCTCATCTCTCAAATATATCCTTTCCTAACCATTTCCTTTCTCTAATCATAGGTTATAGCTTGACTGCGTTGAATACGAAAATATATATTAAAGATATATAATTAACGTTATATATATTACTAGATTTTCTACAATATTTCTATTAAAGTATGACACAGAATAAAAATAAAAGCAATAAAACTTTATAATACAGTCTTCTTCCTCTTCACTGTATTCAGAATGTGAACTCATTTTAGAATAAATCAATATATATAAAATAAATAATAAAATAAAATAAAAAATTCAAACTTACTTGATTTTATTGTATAAAAATATTGTAAAAAAACTTTCACACGCATTTGCTAGTAAATAAATTCAATAAAATCAACAAAATAAAAATAAAATAAATTACAACGTCTCGAATCCGGAAGTGATGCTTCAACTTGATTAACAAGACAAAAAATTAAATTAAATATATAAAATTTTTTTTAACCTTTAAAATGTTTTAAATAAGATTTTAAAATATTAAAAGAATTTCACAAGTTCTTATTTTAATTACTAATGGAATTCTAAAGATTAAAAAAAAAAAAAATGGATAACTTCTCTTATCTAGAAGTTTATCATTGGATATTTTAAATACATTTTTTTATAATTTTTAAAAGAAAATTAACATATGCATAATTTAAAAATTATATTTTAGAATATTTTTGTTATAAATTTTGCTTTATATTAAAATTTTTTAGATGAATTGCCTATATATATATGTGTCAAGCATAATGATAATGTGCCTTCATTTATGAGAGTAAACACAGTTTGTAAGGCGCCAACTAAACGTTTAAGCTTTATTTTTCTATATGGCTAAGAAAATTTAAAATATAATATATTAAAATTTATTAAAAACATAAATAATTATA
>NW_019384992.1:372437-377059 GCF_000671375.1 Centruroides sculpturatus | reverse complement strand
CATAAATAATTATAATAAATTTATATTTTTGTAAAGAATTTAAACTGTAATTGAAAATAAAACGAAGTAATTTATACGGATTTAGATCAAAATTTCTCTCAAGTAACTATAGAAATTAATCAATAAACTCGATCGTTTTAAGATTTTTGTAGATAAATTTTATAGTTGTTAATTAGATTGTGTTGTAAAAGGAATTTCTCTTGTATACTTAATACGTGTTTGTTAGTAATTACAAAGGAAATTGTAATTAGAAGGATTCTACTTATAACAAGATTATTTTGTACGAGGCTTTCTGAAACAATCACAAATTGGCAATATGTAGAAAAATCCCCGAAGCATTCTATTTTCTTCACACCATAAATCTTAGTCTCGAGTGAGAAAGTTGGAGATTATCAAGTAGCCATCTTAAGACAGTAGTATATATATATATATATAAAATAAAAGAAACAAAAACAAAAAAAAAATAAGAAAAAGAAAAAGGTTTATAATATTAGCTGTCAAGATTCTATGCGATATATAATAGTTATTTTCTAGAGAAAAAAGGACAATGTGTCAGAAAAGAAATCCATCATTCTGTCATCCTAGAAAAATAGAACGTGATTCAGCTTAGTCTCTTGTTACTTAGCTTTTATATTATTTTTTTTAAATAATATTTTTGTTTGTATAGTTAAAATAATAATTATTTAAAATAATCTTTAAATATTATAGAAATTTTAAAAGGTAAGTAGAGTTAGAAAACAACTTTTCTATCATAAAAATAAGGCATATAATAGTGACTTTAATTCCTGTTGACATAAATGGACAGGTAGATTGGATTGTGAGCGACTATCCAAGACTGAACAATTGGATAAAGTGAGACAAGTAGAAGGCTTTAGAGAATTGTCATTTTGATTGCACTTAACTGAATGTCTATACGTTTTTATATAATTGTTATCCCCTGTTATGCAATTTTATTTGCATATCTTGAGAAATTTTACGAGAAATTTTGTATAAAACCAGTTACTTTTATTGATTTTTCGAAAGAAGTAAGCTAAATAAGTAGTTAAAGATAAGTTATATAGGTTAAAGGTTAGGTAGTTGTAGAATATATAAGCATATATAGAACTCAAACACCTGGAAAAAATACGAATTTTCTTTAAAATATATTATTATTTTAATATAAAACTTAAACGTAAAGGAAAATTGAATATTAAATTAATATTTTTAATTGAATATATTGGCATTTATGTGATACATAGTACAGCACGTAATCAATTATATAGGGAATACAGCAATTAATTCCCAAGTGTTGCTGGAATATAGCCATTCACTTATCAAAATTCAGTTACACTATTAACAGTGTCATTGGTGGTGACTATACTAATTAAATTTTATAAAATTAGTCACTATTAATATAAATCATTTCTTTATTTTAAATGATTTTACAAGAAAAATCAATATTTATAACTAGAGTAAAATATAAATATTCATATTAATGAATGTATAAAAATTATTCTCTTAATATATATATATATAAAATTTACTTTACTTTCTTCTAAAATATCTTTTGGAGAGATTTATAAACTTCAGACGTGTACAAAATTCATGATTTGTTGATAAATTGATGAAGGAACATGACTTTAGGGTGTGTATTGTAGCCAGAAGTATCATTAGCTTCTCAATTACATTCTATATGGTACTTAGATTCTTCCTATCATCACGTGTCTCATTCTATATTGTTGCTAGAATTATTATGAGAAAGACCAGCAAAGAATTACGTGAAGGATCTGTTTGATATAATAAAAAACAAAGAAACTACAGCTCAGGATGTCTCTGAGATATCCAACTCCGGATAATTGGCTTAACATCAAAATCTGTACAGAATATTGATAAATTTCATATAAAATATTATTTTATGTTAAATATAATATTTTAAACGATACATAATGTATTCTGTATAATATATTAAACGTATATTTTAAAGAATTTTATCGAGAGAAAAAAAAATAAATACCGAAAATAATTTTTTTAAACCTTTGAAATTTTAACAAAGCGATAAAAAATCTTATCGCGTTAATCTATAACAAATGATTTTTCTTTAAAATTTTAGCAATTTTTTAATTATTTAATAGTTAAAAAATAAATTAATGAGGATTATTTGAAAAGAATAAATTCTTAACATTTCTTTGCTTTATTAATAAAAGAATTCCTATCCGCACACTTTAAATATCATTTAATAATTTTGATTTAATATACAAAACGATTAAATTATAATTTTATTCGAATTAACTATAATATTTATAAATTTAATTTTAAAAAATAAATTTCGATCAATGGAAATATAAAAAAAAAAATAAGAAAAAATCTCAGACTCGTTGCCAAACAAGTTCATACTTTCACAAGCTGTCAACTGAAACATCATAAAGCTTGCAGGTAGATCTTAGGATTAAGATTAAGTACTATTAAAGTGACAGAAGACAGTACCTTACTGATCCATAAAATGTGTTTTTTGGTGTTCATTACCTCTTCAACCGACGTTAATACGAAGCCAAAACGACTCAGAATGGACCTTATAAAACTTTGTAATGCTTTATTTACAGTTATGAAGATTAGAATACCCTAAAACTGATAACCCATTCGACGTTTCGCGCTTTAATAGTTAAGTTTATACGATAATTAATTTACATAAATCAAAATATTTAACGGGTTATAAAATTCAAATCCTTTTAATTAATTATAAATTAATAAGTTTAATATAATATTTAAAAAAAAACACTTGGAATATTAACTGATGTAGAAGTGTTTCGAAAATTAGGAGCGTTTTCTTTAACAGTAACAATGGGATTGGCGTCAGAAGACGTCCTTGTATTCTAGTGTCGAAGTCACAAAGAGCATAGTCCCGCACCAACGTTAATATTTCAGACGGCGGATGTACCAGGAGTGATGCGGAGTGCTCCGTCCAAGCCAGTGGACTGTTGTCTAGCGGAGAACACGGCACTGGATGCGACGCAGCTCTACTATTGGAAGTAATTTGTCTGTCCACAGCCAGCTGGAGGCGGAGTAATTTGCAGCACGCATCCCCTATGCCCGTGACATGAAGGGTATGGGAGAAAAGTTAGGTACATGTTGTATAGGAAAATGTTCAACAGTTTAAGTGAGACCAGCAAAGTCCTATGCGGTAACGAAGACTGTAGCGTGAGCTTTCCCCTGCCAAAGTGTTTCCACCGCAAGGCAGCAGTGCATTGCCGTGAAGCGTTAACTCAGATAGTACTCTACTGATATTGTTGATGGGTAAGTTTTTTTTTTCCACCATGTAGATTATTTAATTATTTATCTTTATAGCATCGTAAGGCATTCTCAAATATTTATTCTTTCTAAAATACATATTTTTCTTATAATCCCATTTACTTTCTCCCTTTCTCTCTTAGTTTTATATCTATTTTCTAATAATCGAAAAATTAAATTTTTATTAACCGTGCTTAAATCTTTATTATGTAATTAAATTTTACATCCCGTATAGAAAAAAAATTACTCTTTTTATTTGAATTTTTTTCATTTAAAATACGACAATTATAAACATTTTTATTACGTAAATAGATATTAATTTATCGAGATAAAACTTAATCAATAATATATGAAATTTATTTATTAAATTTAATTTGCATTAATTTAAATGGATTTCGTCGACTAAATACTAGAATATTAACATTATTTTTTGTTGGTGATAAATTCTTATAAGAAACATCCAATATGTATCAATCGGTATGTCAACTGCAGCTGTGTTTACGAGTTAACATCCTGCGGAATCATCAGCTTTAAACATATGTTACGCTTAGTGGATTTACACAAGATAGAACATTAGGATAAATGTTCCATAAGTTAAATCCCAGCAAAAAGAGAGTAAAAGGTCACATTCCCTAGTTAACTTTGTATAACGAACGTACTAATTTGATCATTAAAAATACAACATCGATGGAGTTACAAGACAGAGAAACATTAACATGCAAATAAAAGAATTGAAATTAATTTCATCAACGGGAAATGATCATCACGTTTACTATCTGTTTCATTAAAATGCACCATTTATAACTCTAAATTTATTCGAGAGACTATTACTTTCTCAATAAATATGCATTCTAGTCAGTCTGCCACACAAGAGGAGGAGGAAACAAAGTTAGAGGGATGATGAATTCTACATGAAGAGAAAAATTAAAATATAATCAATTAAATTCTTTTTCTTTTTATTCATTTATATATTATATAAAAAAATTACATTTTTAAATATATATACAACTGTTTAACACCTTATAAATGTACGCTTGATATTTCTTAGAGTCAATGGTTAAGAGAAATCGTGTAACGTTTTCTGGCATTTAGCCAATTATGTAACAAAGAAATTCTTAAATAAACAATTCCTTTATCTGGGAAAAAAACGTTTAAAATATTTTAAATTTTAATAAAAGCACAATACAGAAGTATATAATAATTGTTATTTATAAGGAGTCTTAATTTTTCCATCTTTATACATAATAAATTAATTTTATTATTGTTTTTTAAATAAAAAAATACTATTCGATCATTAATTATAACATATAAAATCGATTTTAAGTATATAAAATAAAAATTTAGCAAATAAAAGAATT
>NW_019384992.1:366673-372295 GCF_000671375.1 Centruroides sculpturatus | reverse complement strand
TTAATTATAATAATAATAATAATAAATTTTTGTTTTTAAAAAATATATAATAAAATTAAATAAATAAATAAATTTTTAAAGATAGACTACTTAATACAATTCCTACTTAAAAAAAAGAATTCAACTTCATTACTAAAGAATATTTAATAAATTTACTTTTATCTTATTTTTTTAGATAAGTTTATTTTATAATTTTCTTTAATTTAGTTTTTCCTTATTAAATTTTTAAAAAATATCTTCTACACCTCAGAAAATATAACAACATATGATCCAATTAATGCTAACGAGTCTATTTTCACCCCACTTCAACTGTTCATTCAATCAAAACATTATTATTATATTAATATATAAAATTTTATAATTTTTTATAGAATTTATGGTCATAAATTCTATTTAAAATTGAATTTTCTTTTAATCATTATACACCACTCCTATTGAATTTATAAACTTGTACTTGATGCTAGAAAATTTCTGTATGGTACAGTACATATGTATCTACACTGTATTTAAGAATTTTAATATGTTTTTCTAAATATTTGAATGGAAAATATATAAAATGAATTTTTTTTCAAAATGTAAATGTGTCTAGAATTTTAATGATAAGTCATTCAGTTTCTGAATAAGATTTAAATAATAAATTTATGGTTATGTAAATCATATTTTGTTATTTTATAAATTTGTTGTGTGATATTTATATTTTTTATTGTTATTTTTATAAAACTATTATAAATCTGTTACGTAAGTTAAATTTCATACGTTAAATATCTTAATTTTAAATTAATTAGTCGGATATTCTCTAAGCGTGACGTTGATTAATCCAAAATTGGATAAGTTTTATTTAATAGAAGATTGTATCTTTAAAATTAAATAGATTTTCTTAAATATGCATAAAAATCAATTTAAATAGTTTAGAAACATTCGGTAATATCTTTATTTCTTACTTTTTGCACGAGAAAATCTAAAAATTCTTAAATTTTATAAATCATTTCTTTAGTATCTTTTCAACAGTTAGGCCGCGAACGACTTTTCTTATCGCATCGGTTCTTCTTTGGTATGCTGAAATGGAAGTTGCCAACTAAAAGATGTTAAAAAAACAGTATCAAAGTCACGTTTAGTAATAAAAATTCACGCATTTGACACCTTATAAGGGGTAGAAATGACTCAAAATCTAAATTTCACGTCATTCGTCACATCGATCACAGATTTCCATGTTTACATATTCTCGTATAAGACGTCTATAGATTGAGGAATTAGAAATGTCAACCGAATTTGCCACTGTCGATCGTTCTTGTCGCTTTACATCACCCATATCCTTTGTGTAGTTTAAAATTCGTTTCGACAGCTGATATACGAGTCAAACTAATCGTAAATTAGATATTTACCAGTATATATTTACTCTCTCGTTCAACTTGTAGCCTGTTATTTAATGTATAAATCAAAATAATTTCCTTTCCGATTCATCAATGGAACGTCCTCTTTTAAATGAGATCTAAGGACGATAGAAAATTTCGAAAATGTGATGATGTCGAGGATAACTTTCATTGATTACGTATTAATCAAAAGCTGTCGCTTGTTATTGGTTTCTTTCTTCTCCATTGATTGTTTTGGATGGCTAATTTCTCATAACTGTTCTACTTACGTTACTTCAAATATTCTTTAACAACTATAAACGTTTATTTCATATATATATATATATTTTCTAAACAGATTTTTAGAATGGTTTGTCCTAGGATGATATCAAAATAAACTATCCCAGAATGTATTCTAGGTCGATTAATTTTTCTAGATATTCCTTAACAACTACAGACAATTTATTCGATATATTCTTTATCTGAATTTATCTGAAAGATATATACACATGGACTTGTACATTACATCAATGTAAGAACACGGAAATGCAAATTAAACTAGACGAGAACATGTAGGAAAGATTTGGGTGAAATTAAAGTCGTAAGCAGACAAAACTTTAATTAAAACAATCCTTGTATTTATAGTTAATTTGTTATAATTGATTCGGAACCAATTAAAGCTAATCATTAAGTCAATATACATTTATCTAAATACTTTACTTCAATGAAGATTATCATCAGTTGGGAGTGTAAAATTCTTAATTTTCTTAATTATTTTAAGAGAAATTAGTTAAAAGTTACACCACTCTGTTAATTAGTAAGATTAAATTACCATAAACACGTCATAAAAGTTGCATAGAAGTTTTAAAAAAAAAGACTTCAGCACTTGAAGAATTTAATTTTTTACGTCAATCAAAACTTGTTTTCATGGAATTTTTCATATCTCAATATTTTTATTCTCTCAACATCATTCGTATCTTATCATTCCATAAAGATTTCTACAATTTTTATTCAAATTTTAGATAGAAAAAGTGAAACGAAATAAAACATTTTCTAGTTTGCTTCTAAAAAAACTCTATATAAATTTTTGAAAAAGGTTATGTTATATAATATTTTCAATACAATCATCTAGGAAAAAAAAAACAAAATAAAATTACAGCAAAATCTTTTAAGTTAAAATATCTTTTAGCTTTCTTCTTCCAAACGGATACTAAATTCTATTCTTCTTCCTCTTCTTCTTCTTCTAAGATGCTGATATTCTTTCTTTTCCCATAAAAGATATAGAATATCTAGGATATAGAGCTTAGCTACCCTATAAAAGATCTAGGATATAGCTTAGATATTCTAGATAATATCCTAGATATTTTCTAGGATATCTAAGCCATATATCTCATATAGTTTCTAACATATCTAAGCCATAGGATATCGTTCTTCTTCTCCTGATGCAAAACTGCAGAACAAACAACATTTACATTTTTATGATAAGACAAATTAATGCAAAAAATAACAATTTCAGACGATTAATAAATGAAAATATATTTTATAAAAGTTCCTAAAGCTCAAAAAAGTAATTAAAGCAACGATTAATCTGTAATTAAATGCAAACTTTTAATTCTCGTTTGGGTTATTAAATGATATAATAAGTAATAAATTTACAAAAATGATCCGTTCAAATTAAGAAAGTTTTGACGTGTACACTCTCCTTCGACTGTATCACACGAGAAGGAGAAGATGGAGAGTCATAAATAACTTAAGAAGAAATTTTATCAGAGAGAGAGAGAGTTAACGCTTACAGATTTCTATCTAAAATGTTTATGATTCAATGGATGTTCTTAATTCTGAAACCAGAAAAGTCTAAAAACTTATCAAACCTACAAGAATTAAGGTTAAAGTTAGAGACGAGACAAATTGTGAACGAACAAATCCTTATTAAGATAATGGTTCCACTCCATTTCTTCAACAGGAAATTACTTTTGAACTTCATATCACTAACTACAGATAAATGTTATAACGATGTGCACCTTTTATCGTAAGAAAAATAACCTTTAAAAATTTTTATAATCCATAATTTACTTATAAAAATATATTTAAGAATATAAAATTTATTATAATTGCAATTTACATAAAATATAATCGTTAAATTATTTTATTTCCAAAAAAACAATGCTAATTTATTATTATAAAAAATTAAGAAAAAATACAAAGTTAACAGACAAACGAAGTTTTTTCTTTAGATTATTTTTGTTTTCTATTATTAATTTCGATTAAAGGTTAGAATTAATTTGGCTTAAAGCCAGTTTCCCAATTGTTGCCTGAGCTGAGTGCAGAGGATGAGATCGAATGATGTTTCGAATGGTAAATGTTTTATGAAATGATGATAAACTAGAGCAGGAGAAGAGACCAATCGATCTTTAATTATCTTACATTTATAATATCATTGTTTTAAATAATTCTTATGAAGTATTTCATTTTTTTTAAACGAGTAATTCGTAAAACTCATCGATAGTATCTTCGATTCCTCAACAAATCATCACGAAAAATATTGATTCCTTACGAGAATTTTCTTCTTTACGATTGTTTCTTATCTTTTTTGCATTAATTCTAATAAAAAAAACCTTAAATTCTATTCGTATTGATTGAAGCCTTAATTTCTTCTATAAATTCTGCCTGGAAACCCTAACTTACAGCATAAATTCTAATTAAAAGTTGAAATTCTTGCATGAATAATCATCATTATCTTAGTTTCTTGCTCAGATTTTAACAGAAAACATAATTATTTGATGAAAGTTCGATCGGAATTGTACGTCCTTGCATAGATTTTGATCGATAACGTAACTTCTATCATGAATTCTGATCAAAATTTTAAATTTTTATCCAATTTCTTACACAAATTTTGATAAAAACCGTGCATAAATTCTAATGTTTGTATACATTTTCATTGATACTTTAACACACACTTATGTTAATTAAAATTTCTGACGTTCAAAATGTCATAAATTTTAAAGGGTATTTTGAATTATTACTTTATTTTTTTTATTTCTATATATATATATTACATTCTCGATTACTTTTCTTTCAAGGTTATTTATAATTTAAAGTCGAATAACCCTTGAGAAGAATGAGATTTCTAGAGTCGAATTTGTAAAATCGAAGATAAAATAGCATTTGAAATAGCTTCATGTGTGAATATCTCCATCTGTTTTAAAATAACTTATCTTATCTCAATTGAAGAAGATACTTTCACTTGGTACACGACTTCAATTGATACCATTTCGAGAAAAAAAGAAAAAAAAATACATTTAGGTAGGACCACTTCCAACATAAAATAAGAAACGAAGCAATAGAAAGAAGTTAAGCAAATTTCCTATTTTCTTTTACTGAAATAAATCAAATTCTTTTGTATTCATCCTAAGAAATCTTTTAAAAAACATAATAATTTGTTTATTAATTATATTTTAAATGATTTTAATGACTATATACAATGCAGAAGTCGATGCTAATTAATTATATTCGTGTATACTTTTTTACTCTAAGGTTGTTTAATTATAAATTTTCCATTGTATAAATTTCGATTATTGAAAAGTTAATTAATAAAAATGCATTTGCTCTTCGTTTTATCTAACGTCTAAAGTGTTTGCAACGACATTAGCAATGGAATCAATCAAAGGAGATATCGTTAAGTCGGATGGTAAGAGCATTACCTTTTTGATTGATATCAGATGCAATAGATTGCTCACTAATGAATACTTTTCTAGCAAAGAAATTCACAGAATTTAGCCAAGATAATGTAGAAAAAATTCCAATTTCCGTGACAGAAACAAGAGAATCTCACTTAAAACTTCTTTTATAAATTTAAGAGAAGGCCTTAAAGTGATGATAAATTGTCTTGAACTTTTCAAATCCCCAAAATCATCACGTGTTCTCAGATAAGTTATTTGTATCTGGAAATTCTGTTGAAATGATGATAAAATGGAGTAATCAGTTGGGAAAAAATGGAATTAAATTTATTTATCTACATTCGGGAAGATGAAATGAATACATTTTTATGATGAATTGCACGGTTACATTACGATGAAATGTTAGAAAATGATTAGTTAAAATGATATTTTTGTAGGGAACAAATTGTTATCTGTGAAAGACAAGAGAGAGATTTCTGCACGGTCGAGCAAAAATTGTGCAAAATGTTTTCCATTATGTAATGTTTCCACTCCGAAAAATATAACAGAAAAAATCATTTTCCCCCCTGTTTTCGTTTATTTCTTTTAGTGAATTA
>NW_019384992.1:328743-364509 GCF_000671375.1 Centruroides sculpturatus | reverse complement strand
ATATATATAAATTAAACTTTTAAATTTAAAGCTTTCTCAAACAAAAAATGTTCACACATACGAAGAAATTAAAAAAAAAATTTGATATTTTCATTTCTTCAAATTGTTATTTTTAAATTTAATATATATTTTCTTATTTTAATTAAAAAAAGAAGATTAGAAATTCTCGAATTCGTACATTTTTCTGATTTTTATTATTTATTTTTTAACATTTACTCATAAAACTACGTAATTCCGGAAGAAAACATAAAGCACGAATTGGAAAAGTGATGAAATTTAAGGTTAAAGCGGATGAAATTGATAAATGAAGAATTGCAAAACGAGTCATTCAATTAAAGGAATTATGATTAATTTAAAGCAATCTTTTCGGAGGAAATTTGTAATCAATTATCTTCCGGAAAATTAAAGGATTAGTAAAACATTCATGTCCATAACCTATGAAATCCGATCGGCTGATAAAGTAAATAAAATGTTCAGACTTAATCCAACTTCTGCTTTTATTGAATTAGTAATCAAAATCAGTATCAGTTTGCTCATTGAATAAATGTATTCTCCTATCTAAATAATGTCTTCTTTTTTTCTGCACTTTTCTTTTTAATACTACACAAATATTTTGTCGCCTAAACACACAGACACTCGATAAAAACCCATTATTTAATAAATTGTTTTAAATATCCATTGTTAAAATATCCAATTACTTTTAATTATCCTTAAATTTGTCATCGGTTATGAAAATTACTTCATAAATTTACGTCGTTCTTAATTGGTCTTAAAGACATTTATCTTATTTTTTTCAATATTTATGTACTGTACTGGATAATTGTATAATTGAGCCTCGTAATGTATGTATCCACATACATACACATAAATTACATACTGTACATCTTCGTATCGTATGACATACTTCAAGGGTATAAGACCTTACATTTCTTAGATTACAAATAACATATATTAATTACGAACTTATGTATGTATAAATAATTACTTGAATTCTTAGCAATTTAGCATACTACACCACTTTAATTTCTTGTTTATTTTAATCACGACTCGATTTTAAAAGTTAAAATATAACTCATTATCAATTATTTTCCTTACAGACAAACATTCATTCGTTTCAGGTGATGATTGAAGTGTGAAAATTATAGAAAAAGTCGGATAAAAATTAGCTAATGATGTGCTCTTCATGATCACATAACTGATTCTGCATGGATAGATGTGAAAGAATTCCAAAGTCGATCATTTGGATCGCAGTAACTTTTAGTGCTTCGTTAGTTCTCAGTTTGAAGCCACAGAAAGCATCATTTGGTATCATCGTACCCAAAACATCCTTAGTTACTCAGAAGAGATCGTACGAAAAGAAAGTTAAAGATACAGTAGATAATTTACTGAAGAATCGTTATTTTGATATCAACTTTACAAACAATTATATAATACCTCACGCTGCTGTAGATTATTTTCCATCGAATCCAGCACCGAAAGATATACTGAATCTCCTCTGTGATATATTATCAAAAGATATCCTAACTCTTCTTTATTTTGATAATGCAGAAAGCTATGGAAGTAATCCTGCTGAAGTACAATATTTGTTGCAGTTGCTCGGTTATCTCAAAATGCCCGTAATTGCTTGGAATTCCGAAAATAGTGGACTAAAACAGGTAAAAATTCCTTTTCCTTTTATACAATATGTCATTATTTAAAGTTTCTTTTGCTTGTGTTTTATCGTTTATTGAGGAATTAAGTTTATCCCAATTCCCATTAAAATATATATTTATTTCTGTATAAAATTTCTAGTTTAATAAGATTTAAAATTTTACAAGGTATATTTATAAATTTTTCATTTTAAATTATGTGAGGGTGGAGCATAAAGAACATAGATCAAAATACGAGGTGATTCTTAATGGAGTTTAAGAAGAATTAAAACAGATTTATGATTAAAAATTCAATTTAATTGTTTTTATAAATTTATTTTTTCGAATTTAAAATTGTATTTTCTACATTTTATATCTTTTTTTTAAGAAAAAACACCGATGAAGGAACGACTTGAAAAAAAATATAAAAATATATATCGTTTTCTGTTATACATTTTAGATACAAGAAACCTTACATTTTTTATCATAAATCTGTATAAAATACTGTATAATTTTTCAAAATACTGTTATTTTAAATTGGTTGAATAACAGCTTAAGTGTATTAAAATTTACTTTAGTAAAAGATATATTTATATCTATCTTAAACATAGATGAAGATATATACATGAAAGGTATCAACATCATGAATAAGGAGATGAGTAAATACTTCCTTAACTTTATGAATGTTTATTTACAAAAGTGTTCTATCCAAGTTTTGATGATATATTGATAAATATTTTATGCATCTTTCATTGTTTCGTGAACCGCATTCACTTCCTTCCGTAATATATTCTTAGGAAATTTATTTTGAAATATTTCATCATTTATTATCTTTATGATTGTTTTTATTTTTCTATTGTTTTTGCTTGCTCTTTTCCCTCTTTATTCTTTTGTGTCGACTGTTTTCATTTAAATTCTTTTATATTTATTATAAATTAATAAAATAATGTTTTAATAAATATTAAACAGGATGAGAAAGTGGAAAATCTTTATCTTTAATTAGAAATTTCATTCAATCGATATCGTGAATAACGAATTGCGGTAGAAGTATCTTTGTGTTCGTTTATTGTTTGTTTTTTTTGTTTGCTCATAACCTTATGTCTACATTCATTGTTCGGTTATGCTCATAATCTGATGTCTATGATTATTGTTTGTTTGTTCTTTGGTTTCGGTCATAATTTTCTGTTTTTGTTTATTGTTTGCTAACTGTTCATAATTTTTGTTTTGTTTACTAATTGTTTTCCCCGTAGTCTTTTTCTCCATATCAGTTGTCTCATTATGCTCATAGTTTATTTCTGCTAAGATCTGTTATTAAATTATCTCCATCTTCTGTTTGATATTTAGCTTAATCGATACATACATCCATCTCATGCCCATACCATTTAGTGCCTAGATTTCTCATTTATTCCCGTAAATATATATATTTAAACTCTACACATAGAAAGAATACAGATATAATATAAGCACTATAACATACAGAACATAGAAACATAACTATGCACGTGATCCATCTCTAACTTATGCTTACAGTTCTACTCGTTCTTAAATTATGTCCACAGTTATCTTTCTATGTTTAGCACTTTCGTATGCACATACTTGTTTTATGTTTAGGTTTATTATTTGATTATATCCTTTGAGAAAGACAAAAACATAAGAAGAAGATCAGAGACATAACCAGACTAACGAATCTAAAACACTATAAAACACCGAAATTATTCTTTTTTATCTATGTTTTCTTATCAATTACTCTCTCATACGTCTCCTGTCTAGTTTATATATCATTAAAACAGAAGCTCAGATATATAGTTAAACAACAAACATAAATAAGAGAAAACTGTAAAGAAGTATATATCAATAAAGATGGCTGAACATTCATTAATTAAGAAAACAATAATATAAATACATAGAAACAAACATGGAAAACTAATTATGAGAAACAGAATCTTCAGATTTAATTTACCCCCTTAGAGAAAAGAATTCCAAATATAAAGATTAAGTGAATAATCGTGTTAACTAAATAACCTTTCTAGGATTTCCATCACTAATAACTTAGAAGTTCAAAGTAACGACATGGTCAGCAATTAATTAATTAATTTGCACTTAACTTCATATTCATTTCCGAATAAATAAATGAATTTGTAATAAAATTTTCCGTTCCAACAAATATTCAGAATGAAAATTAATTTTATAATCATTCAATTGAATTTTTTTAAATTCTTTTCTACAGCATTAATTAATTGAAAGAAACGTGAATCAACTTTTAAACTAAGAATATAAAATTAATTTTAAGAAATTTTTTTATTATTATTTTGATATATAAAATCTTTTAATATATATATATTTTTTCTCTTATTTTAATCCCTAAATAATATTTTTTTTAAAGATTTATCTTTAGGCAACAATCCATTATTTTAAAACTCTTTGCATTACGTTTCGATTTGTAACGACCCAAAATAGAATTTTTACATATTAAAAATATAAATCTTTATTTTTCTAAAGAGAAATCTTAAATAATTTAAGTGTTTTCATTCATTTTTTCATTTCGAAAAATTTAAATTATAAAATATTAAATTCTTATGCAGAATTTTCCATTCAAATGAATGCGACGTGAGAGTTTAAAATAATGTTACAATCGATTCTTATGAACTGAAACTTATAAGTAAAAGCGAATTTTATTGATGAAAATTCCGAAAACATTTACAATTTTTAGAACAATTTTATATACAAATAACAATAAATTTAATTTAAAATTCGAAATTTCTATATTATAACATTAAAATGTTTTTAAAAAAATACGGTAACGAGTTGCTTAACTTTCCCGGCAACATTTAAATTTTTGGTGTTGTCATCTGTTACGATATTTTATTTAAAAAATAACTTCTATATTATTAATTATTATAAAATGGTAAAAAGTTTAATTTTGAGGATAGGGATGAGTTTTATTTAAAAAAAAAGAATTGTAAATGCTAATAACGAGTAAAATTTTCGTTAAAGTCAGACCCTATTCGAGATACGATGACCCTCCTTTATCTCTCTACCCCCTCGACCTTTAACCACCAAAATTTAATACCATCGATTCCCCTAATACACGAACCTCCCTGCAAAATTTCAGAAATTTTCGACAAAAAGTACAAGAACCATTAAGCATCAAGGAGGGTGAACAAAATCATGCCCCCCCACACACACTAACATTCATACATACCGAAAAAATCCCCGAATTTTTATGTATTTCTCGACATTTCAAGGTTCTTTGAAACCAAAAATGTAAAAATCTTGGGGGTTATTTTTTGATCGATGGCCATACTTTCCCTCTTTTATATGTAACAAAATTTTAAATTATAAAAGTTAATTTTTAGATAGAATTTTATATTATAACTCACGAAAAAAAAGGAAATTTCAACTTTTAAAATAATGCAAATTAATTCTTTATTAGAAATTTATAGAAAAAAAATCGCATTTTCTAATGGAAATTTATGGATATTAAAGGAAATTTTTTAAAAATCTTTATGATAAACAGTTGTATTTAGTTTAAAATTATATCCTCGATAAACAGATACGATAAAACATAATGACAAATGAAACAATTTAATGTCAGACACATTCTACGACATTACTATTATTGAGTTGGAGTGATAATGTTTTCTCAACACATGCTAAATAATAATTAACGATGAGAAGATGTAACAGATTTTACATTCTACTGCACCCAATTTGAATTATAGAGATAAATATGGAAAAATGATTTAAGTAGGATTACGTGTTTACTTTACATCCCCCTAAGGCTTAATTTTATCATGTAAAAATTTCATTTTTAGCATTTAATTTAATTACAGAAATGAGAATTTAATTCTTTTTTCCCCCTCTCTTTATCTTTTATTAAATCCTCCTGCTTTTAATTTCTTAAACACGAAAGAAATTTGTATATTTTACAACAATTTTGTTTTCGTTTTTTTATATCTTTAAATCCTTATCCTGGAATTTATATATTTTATTCAATTTTTAGTTCTTAAATAAATTCTGTTAACGTCTCGATTTCATTTTCTTTCTTCTAAAAAATTCTCCCCTTTTTTTTAAAGTTTCAACTCTAATGCAATTTAGAATTGTTTTTTTTTGAATCGATATTTTCTTTACATTTTTTGAATTTATTGTCATATTTTATTTAAAATCCATACGTTTTCTTTACTGGTTTTTACAAAAATTCTATCTCTTCGATAAAATATGCAAAGGAATATGTGATAAACTGTAAAAATTTGCGAATTTTTATAGTTTTAAATATTTATGTACATTAATTCTTTCGCTGCTTCAATAGAATTCGTGGTAAATCTTTAACAATCAACGCTCGCAGCACTCAATACGTGATTTAAGGTCACATATCTTGTGTCAAATCCTTACTTGACCTTCAGGTTTGAGAATCTTCATGGAAACTTTAACTTGGTGAAGGTCGCATAGTTCTTCAGAGAAAAATATAAAAAAAATGTATACAGTATATCCTAACTTTCAAATCGAAGATGAGTGGAATGCGAGCCCATCTTCTGAGGAATCTCACTTGAAACCCGTCAAGTGTCCAAAGAATGTTATTTGGCTTTCATTGCTGAATACTTTGTCTTCTTTATCGTTCCATGATGACGTGAACTATACAAATCGACAATATTTGCACTGGTTTGCAATCGTTATTTATATATACTGAACACGAGTTAGGTCCTGAATATTTTCTCCATCGTAAAGTATGAAGCCAAATACCAAGTTAACAATCGATGAGAATAATTTAGTATTTATAATATTTGTTATATTCTAATATGTTAAACTGTCATTTGTTTTGGCAAGAGTTATTTTAAATGAAATTAATTTAAAAAAGAAATTAATAAATGTCCCGTTTAAGCAGATAGGAACGGGCTCAGTTTATATTTATTCATGTTGTGAGTCTGTTTAAACATACCCTAGACAATTATTTTTACCCTATATATTATATTATACCCTAATATATTATACCCTATATAATTATACCTAATATATTATACCCTAGACAATGTCCTTAATGTTTTACTTTTTTTGTTCTTATATTGTCTACTTGGGCATTGTTTATAAATAGGACTTATTGGTGTAGTTTCTGATTAGCAAAGGGAGGAAGTCAGACAAAAGTAAAACAAAATATCATTATTTATTATTCCTCCCTTTGCTAATCAGAAACTACATCAGTAAGTTTTATTTATAAACAATGTCCAAGTAGACAATATAAAAAAGGAAAAAAATTACTCTAAACAAGTTTATCTCTTTCATACACGGTAGTTAAAACGTGTTTAAACTTGTTTAAACACGTTTAATCTCTATCTACTTTTATTCCTAGCGAATTTAAACATGTTTAAACATACGTAAACACGTTCGATACGCGCTTATTTCTATTTCAAACATGTTTAAACGTGTTTGAACACGTCAAATTTTAGTCGAGCAAGACGAAACGGAAATAAAAACAGCGTGTTTTTTAAAAATTTTATTGAATTGAATTATTAATTATGCGATTAAACAACTTTTAATAAGAGCCTCGAATAATAGAACATTTTCAGTAACTAATAAATTATTTCTAAAAACATTTTTTCAGAGATTTATTCTACGCAATTTTATAAAAGGAGAAAATAATTTATTTAAAACATTTAGAAGATTATTTTTGAAATTGCCTGTCAGAAAAATGAATTTTTNTCAAAATGTCATAAATTTTAAAGGGTATTTTGAATTATTACTTTATTTTTTTTATTTCTATATATATATATTACATTCTCGATTACTTTTCTTTCAAGGTTATTTATAATTTAAAGTCGAATAACCCTTGAGAAGAATGAGATTTCTAGAGTCGAATTTGTAAAATCGAAGATAAAATAGCATTTGAAATAGCTTCATGTGTGAATATCTCCATCTGTTTTAAAATAACTTATCTTATCTCAATTGAAGAAGATACTTTCACTTGGTACACGACTTCAATTGATACCATTTCGAGAAAAAAAGAAAAAAAAATACATTTAGGTAGGACCACTTCCAACATAAAATAAGAAACGAAGCAATAGAAAGAAGTTAAGCAAATTTCCTATTTTCTTTTACTGAAATAAATCAAATTCTTTTGTATTCATCCGAAGAAATCTTTTAAAAAACATAATAATTTGTTTATTAATTATATTTTAAATGATTTTAATGACTATATACAATGCAGAAGTCGATGCTAATTAATTATATTCGTGTATACTTTTTTACTCTAAGGTTGTTTAATTATAAATTTTCCATTGTATAAATTTCGATTATTGAAAAGTTAATTAATAAAAATGCATTTGCTCTTCGTTTTATCTAACGTCTAAAGTGTTTGCAACGACATTAGCAATGGAATCAATCAAAGGAGATATCGTTAAGTCGGATGGTAAGAGCATTACCTTTTTGATTGATATCAGATGCAATAGATTGCTCACTAATGAATACTTTTCTAGCAAAGAAATTCACAGAATGTAGCCAAGATAATGTAGAAAAAATTCCAATTTCCGTGACAGAAACAAGAGAATCTCACTTAAAACTTCTTTTATAAATTTAAGAGAAGGCCTTAAAGTGATGATAAATTGTCTTGAACTTTTCAAATCCCCAAAATCATCACGTGTTCTCAGATAAGTTATTTGTATCTGGAAATTCTGTTGAAATGATGATAAAATGGAGTAATCAGTTGGGAAAAAATGGAATTAAATTTATTTATCTACATTCGGGAAGATGAAATGAATACATTTTTATGATGAATTGCACGGTTACATTACGATGAAATGTTAGAAAATGATTAGTTAAAATGATATTTTTGTAGGGAACAAATTGTTATCTGTGAAAGACAAGAGAGAGATTTCTGCACGGTCGAGCAAAAATTGTGCAAAATGTTTTCCATTATGTAATGTTTCCACTCCGAAAAATATAACAGAAAAAATCATTTTCCCCCCTGTTTTCGTTTATTTCTTTTAGTGAATTATTGAAATTATACTGTTTTCGCCTGTAGAAATCATTTGAGAAAATAAATAAATATATATATATATACAAATTATACAATATATATAAATTAAACTTTTAAATTTAAAGCATTCTCAAACAAAAAATGTTCACACATACGAAGAAATTAAAAAAAAAATTTGATATTTTCATTTCTTCAAATTGTTATTTTTAAATTTAATATATATTTTCTTATTTTAATTAAAAAAAGAAGATTAGAAATTCTCGAATTCGTACATTTTTCTGATTTTTATTATTTATTTTTTAACATTTACTCATAAAACTACGTAATTCCGGAAGAAAACATAAAGCACGAATTGGAAAAGTGATGAAATTTAAGGTTAAAGCGGATGAAATTGATAAATGAAGAATTGCAAAACGAGTCATTCAATTAAAGGAATTATGATTAATTTAAAGCAATCTTTTCGGAGGAAATTTGTAATCAATTATCTTCCGGAAAATTAAAGGATTAGTAAAACATTCATGTCCATAACCTATGAAATCCGATCGGCTGATAAAGTAAATAAAATGTTCAGACTTAATCCAACTTCTGCTTTTATTGAATTAGTAATCAAAATCAGTATCAGTTTGCTCATTGAATAAATGTATTCTCCTATCTAAATAATGTCTTCTTTTTTTCTGCACTTTTCTTTTTAATACTACACAAATATTTTGTCGCCTAAACACACAGACACTCGATAAAAACCCATTATTTAATAAATTGTTTTAAATATCCATTGTTAAAATATCCAATTACTTTTAATTATCCTTAAATTTGTCATCGGTTATGAAAATTACTTCATAAATTTACGTCGTTCTTAATTGGTCTTAAAGACATTTATCTTATTTTTTTCAATATTTATGTACTGTACTGGATAATTGTATAATTGAGCCTCGTAATGTATGTATCCACATACATACACATAAATTACATACTGTACATCTTCGTATCGTATGACATACTTCAAGGGTATAAGACCTTACATTTCTTAGATTACAAATAACATATATTAATTACGAACTTATGTATGTATAAATAATTACTTGAATTCTTAGCAATTTAGCATACTACACCACTTTAATTTCTTGTTTATTTTAATCACGACTCGATTTTAAAAGTTAAAATATAACTCATTATCAATTATTTTCCTTACAGACAAACATTCATTCGTTTCAGGTGATGATTGAAGTGTGAAAATTATAGAAAAAGTCGGATAAAAATTAGCTAATGATGTGCTCTTCATGATCACATAACTGATTCTGCATGGATAGATGTGAAAGAATTCCAAAGTCGATCATTTGGATCGCAGTAACTTTTAGTGCTTCGTTAGTTCTCAGTTTGAAGCCACAGAAAGCATCATTTGGTATCATCGTACCCAAAACATCCTTAGTTACTCAGAAGAGATCGTACGAAAAGAAAGTTAAAGATACAGTAGATAATTTACTGAAGAATCGTTATTTTGATATCAACTTTACAAACAATTATATAATACCTCACGCTGCTGTAGATTATTTTCCATCGAATCCAGCACCGAAAGATATACTGAATCTCCTCTGTGATATATTATCAAAAGATATCCTAACTCTTCTTTATTTTGATAATGCAGAAAGCTATGGAAGTAATCCTGCTGAAGTACAATATTTGTTGCAGTTGCTCGGTTATCTCAAAATGCCCGTAATTGCTTGGAATTCCGAAAATAGTGGACTAAAACAGGTAAAAATTCCTTTTCCTTTTATACAATATGTCATTATTTAAAGTTTCCTTTGCTTGTGTTTTATCGTTTATTGAGGAATTAAGTTTATCCCAATTCCCATTAAAATATATATTTATTTCTGTATAAAATTTCTAGTTTAATAAGATTTAAAATTTTACAAGGTATATTTATAAATTTTTCATTTTAAATTATGTGAGGGTGGAGCATAAAGAACATAGATCAAAATACGAGGTGATTCTTAATGGAGTTTAAGAAGAATTAAAACAGATTTATGATTAAAAATTCAATTTAATTGTTTTTATAAATTTATTTTTTCTAATTTAAAATTGTATTTTCTACATTTTATATCTTTTTTTTAAGAAAAAACACCGATGAAGGAACGACTTGAAAAAAAATATAAAAATATATATCGTTTTCTGTTATACATTTTAGATACAAGAAACCTTACATTTTTGATCATAAATCTGTATAAAATACTGTATAATTTTTCAAAATACTGTTATTTTAAATTGGTTGAATAACAGCTTAAGTGTATTAAAATTTACTTTAGTAAAAGATATATTTATATCTATCTTAAACATAGATGAAGATATATACATGAAAGGTATCAACATCATGAATAAGGAGATGAGTAAATACTTCCTTAACTTTATGAATGTTTATTTACAAAAGTGTTCTATCCAAGTTTTGATGATATATTGATAAATATTTTATGCATCTTTCATTGTTTCGTGAACCGCATTCACTTCCTTCCGTAATATATTCTTAGGAAATTTATTTTGAAATATTTCATCATTTATTATCTTTATGATTGTTTTTATTTTTCTATTGTTTTTGCTTGCTTTTTTCCCTCTTTATTCTTTTGTGTCGACTGTTTTCATTTAAATTCTTTTATATTTATTATAAATTAATAAAATAATGTTTTAATAAATATTAAACAGGATGAGAAAGTGGAAAATCTTTATCTTTAATTAGAAATTTCATTCAATCGATATCGTGAATAACGAATTGCGGTAGAAGTATCTTTGTGTTCGTTTATTGTTTGTTTTTTTTGTTTGCTCATAACCTTATGTCTACATTCATTGTTCGGTTATGCTCATAATCTGATGTCTATGATTATTGTTTGTTTGTTCTTTGGTTTCGGTCATAATTTTCTGTTTTTGTTTATTGTTTGCTAACTGTTCATAATTTTTGTTTTGTTTACTAATTGTTTTCCCCGTAGTCTTTTTCTCCATATCAGTTGTCTCATTATGCTCATAGTTTATTTCTGCTAAGATCTGTTATTAAATTATCTCCATCTTCTGTTTGATATTTAGCTTAATCGATACATACATCCATCTCATGCCCATACCATTTAGTGCCTAGATTTCTCATTTATTCCCGTAAATATATATATTTAAACTCTACACATAGAAAGAATACAGATATAATATAAGCACTATAACATACAGAACATAGAAACATAACTATGCACGTGATCCATCTCTAACTTATGCTTACAGTTCTACTCGTTCTTAAATTATGTCCACAGTTATCTTTCTATGTTTAGCACTTTCGTATGCACATACTTGTTTTATGTTTAGGTTTATTATTTGATTATATCCTTTGAGAAAGACAAAAACATAAGAAGAAGATCAGAGACATAACCAGACTAACGAATCTAAAACACTATAAAACACCGAAATTATTCTTTTTTATCTATGTTTTCTTATCAATTACTCTCTCATACGTCTCCTGTCTAGTTTATATATCATTAAAACAGAAGCTCAGATATATAGTTAAACAACAAACATAAATAAGAGAAAACTGTAAAGAAGTATATATCAATAAAGATGGCTGAACATTCATTAATTAAGAAAACAATAATATAAATACATAGAAACAAACATGGAAAACTAATTATGAGAAACAGAATCTTCAGATTTAATTTACCCCCTTAGAGAAAAGAATTCCAAATATAAAGATTAAGTGAATAATCGTGTTAACTAAATAACCTTTCTAGGATTTCCATCACTAATAACTTAGAAGTTCAAAGTAACGACATGGTCAGCAATTAATTAATTAATTTGCACTTAACTTCATATTCATTTCCGAATAAATAAATGAATTTGTAATAAAATTTTCCGTTCCAACAAATATTCAGAATGAAAATTAATTTTATAATCATTCAATTGAATTTTTTTAAATTCTTTTCTACAGCATTAATTAATTGAAAGAAACGTGAATCAACTTTTAAACTAAGAATATAAAATTAATTTTAAGAAATTTTTTTATTATTATTTTGATATATAAAATCTTTTAATATATATATATTTTTTCTCTTATTTTAATCCCTAAATAATATTTTTTTTAAAGATTTATCTTTAGGCAACAATCCATTATTTTAAAACTCTTTGCATTACGTTTCGATTTGTAACGACCCAAAATAGAATTTTTACATATTAAAAATATAAATCTTTATTTTTCTAAAGAGAAATCTTAAATAATTTAAGTGTTTTCATTCATTTTTTCATTTCGAAAAATTTAAATTATAAAATATTAAATTCTTATGCAGAATTTTCCATTCAAATGAATGCGACGTGAGAGTTTAAAATAATGTTACAATCGATTCTTATGAACTGAAACTTATAAGTAAAAGCGAATTTTATTGATGAAAATTCCGAAAACATTTACAATTTTTAGAACAATTTTATATACAAATAACAATAAATTTAATTTAAAATTCGAAATTTCTATATTATAACATTAAAATGTTTTTAAAAAAATACGGTAACGAGTTGCTTAACTTTCCCGGCAACATTTAAATTTTTGGTGTTGTCATCTGTTACGATATTTTATTTAAAAAATAACTTCTATATTATTAATTATTATAAAATGGTAAAAAGTTTAATTTTGAGGATAGGGATGAGTTTTATTTAAAAAAAATTGTAAATGCTAATAATGAGTAAAATTTTCATTAAAGTCAGACCCTATTCGAGATACGACGACCCTCCTTTATCTCTCTACCCCCTCGACCTTTAACCACCAAAATTTAATACCATCGATTCCCCTAATACACGAACCTCCCTGCAAAATTTCAGAAATTTTCGACAAAAAGTACAAGAACCATTAAGCATCAAGGAGGGTGAACAAAATCATGCCCCCCCACACACACTAACATTCATACATACCGAAAAAATCCCCGAATTTTTATGCATTTCTCGACATTTCAAGGTTCTTTGAAACCAAAAATGTAAAAATCTTGGGGGTTATTTTTTGATCGATGGCCATACTTTCCCTCTTTTATATGTAACAAAATTTTAAATTATAAAAGTTAATTTTTAGATAGAATTTTATATTATAACTCACGAAAAAAAAGGAAATTTCAACTTTTAAAATAATGCAAATTAATTCTTTATTAGAAATTTATAGAAAAAAAATCGCATTTTCTAATGGAAATTTATGGATATTAAAGGAAATTTTTTAAAAATCTTTATGATAAACAGTTGTATTTAGTTTAAAATTATATCCTCGATAAACAGATACGATAAAACATAATGACAAATGAAACAATTTAATGTCAGACACATTCTACGACATTACTATTATTGAGTTGGAGTGATAATGTTTTCTCAACACATGCTAAATAATAATTAACGATGAGAAGATGTAACAGATTTTACATTCTACTGCACCCAATTTGAATTATAGAGATAAATATGGAAAAATGATTTAAGTAGGATTACGTGTTTACTTTACATCCCCCTAAGGCTTAATTTTATCATGTAAAAATTTCATTTTTAGCATTTAATTTAATTACAGAAATGAGAATTTAATTCTTTTTTCCCCCTCTCTTTATCTTTTATTAAATCCTCCTGCTTTTAATTTCTTAAACACGAAAGAAATTTGTATATTTTACAACAATTTTGTTTTCGTTTTTTTATATCTTTAAATCCTTATCCTGGAATTTATATATTTTATTCAATTTTTAGTTCTTAAATAAATTCTGTTAACGTCTCGATTTCATTTTCTTTCTTCTAAAAAATTCTCCCCTTTTTTTTAAAGTTTCAACTCTAATGCAATTTAGAATTGTTTTTTTTTGAATCGATATTTTCTTTACATTTTTTGAATTTATTGTCATATTTTATTTAAAATCCATAGGTTTTCTTTACTGGTTTTTACAAAAATTCTATCTCTTCGATAAAATATGCAAAGGAATATGTGATAAACTATAAAAATTTGCGAATTTTTATAGTTTTAAATATTTATGTACATTAATTCTTTCGCTGCTTCAATAGAATTCGTGGTAAATCTTTAACAATCAACGCTCGCAGCACTCAATACGTGATTTAAGGTCACATATCTTGTGTCAAATCCTTACTTGACCTTCAGGTTTGAGAATCTTCATGGAAACTTTAACTTGGTGAAGGTCGCATAGTTCTTCAGAGAAAAATAAAAAAAAAATGTATACAGTATATCCTAACTTTCAAATCGAAGATGAGTGGAATGCGAGCCCATCTTCTGAGGAATCTCACTTGAAACCCGTCAAGTGTCCAAAGAATGTTATTTGGCTTTCATTGCTGAATACTTTGTCTTCTTTATCGTTCCATGATGACGTGAACTATACAAATCGACAATATTTGCACTGGTTTGCAATCGTTATTTATATATACTGAACACGAGTTAGGTCCTGAATAATTTCTCCATCGTAAAGTATGAAGCCAAATACCAAGTTAACAATCGATGAGAATAATTTAGTATTTATAATATTTGTTATATTCTAATATGTTAAACTGTCATTTGTTTTGGCAAGAGTTGTTTTAAATGAAATTAATTTTAAAAAAATTAATAAATGTCCCGTTTAAGCAGATAGGAACGGGCTCAGTTTATATTTATTCATGTTGTGAGTCTGTTTAAACATACCCTAGACAATTATTTTTACCCTATATATTATATTATACCCTATATAATTATACCTAATATATTATACCCTAGACAATGTCCTTAATGTTTTACTTTTTTTGTTCTTATATTGTCTACTTGGGCATTGTTTATAAATAGGACTTATTGGTGTAGTTTCTGATTAGCAAAGGGAGGAAGTCAGACAAAAGTAAAACAAAATATCATTATTTATTATTCCTCCCTTTGCTAATCAGAAACTACATCAGTAAGTTTTATTTATAAACAATGTCCAAGTAGACAATATAAAAAAGGAAAAAAATTACTCTAAACAAGTTTATCTCTTTCATACACGGTAGTTAAAACGTGTTTAAACTTGTTTAAACACGTTTAATCTCTATCTACTTTTATTCCTAGCGAATTTAAACATGTTTAAACATACGTAAACACGTTCGATACGCGCTTATTTCTATTTCAAACATGTTTAAACGTGTTTGAACACGTCAAATTTTAGTCGAGCAAGACGAAACGGAAATAAAAACAGCGTGTTTTTTAAAAATTTTATTGAATTGAATTATTAATTATGCGATTAAACAACTTTTAATAAGAGCCTCGAATAATAGAACATTTTCAGTAACTAATAAATTATTTCTAAAAACATTTTTTCAGAGATTTATTCTACGCAATTTTATAAAAGGAGAAAATAATTTATTTAAAACATTTAGAAGATTATTTTTGAAATTGCCTGTCAGAAAAATGAATTTTTTCCCCGATATTTAATCAATAAAATTTTCATTCTCTTTATTAAAATTTGACATAATAAAATCTTAATAAATTATTAAATATTTTTTCCTACATTTATATGAGAATTTTCATTTTATTCTTTTATATAAATGTAATCGAATAATGGAAAATTCGTGTTAAAATATATAATTTTTTCTTTATTTTTTAAGTTCTATTCTAGTTAATTCTTAATAAATTTATATAAATAAATGTTTATTTATTTATTTATTTATTATTAAAATTATTTTTAAATTAAATTTTCTTATTATGTAAAGCGCTTAAAGTTGCTACAACTAATAATAATTAATTGATAAGAGAAATTAAAATTCATTCTTCATATAATCAGATTCTTACAAGAATTTGAAATGGTTAATGTCATAAAAGAAAATTAATTAAAAATTTCGTTAGATGAGAATCTTCTAACAGAACATTTTTAAGAATTTGCTTTTTTTTTCTTTTTCCTCCCTTTAAATATTCATTAATATATATTTTATTAATAAAATTAACACGGCGATCGATGTTTATAAAATTGGTTCTGGTGATTATTAATAATTAATGGCTCAAAAGTCAGTTAACCGGAAAGCTTAAATTTTTCTCTTATTAATTAAAAACAAAAATACACGAATATACTTTTTAATTGCGTTTTTATTAATTTTGTTAAAGGAAGAAAAAATAAACACATTTTATTAAAATTAATTCACGATTTATGTTTACGTCTCTGCGATTTATTGATATACAGGGTGGTCCAAAAATTAGTTAACCGCGCTTTGATCGTATTCAAATATTTAATTATACTTTTTATCACGTTTCGATGTAGTTTTAAAACAAGTTTACGATATATATTCGTAAATCTAGATATACTGAGTATAACGCTGTTAACTGATTTATGGTCCACCCTGGTATTTATTCAATAAAAAATCTCTTAAAATAAGTAATGTTTTCGAAGATATTTATTAAAAGAAATCGATTCGATTCTCGGATTAAACAAGTTTCTTTTTCAATTTAGTTGTAAAAATTGAATAAATTTGTTAAAAAATTTATTATTATTATTAATCTAATAATACTTCTTCTAGAAATGAAAGGAAGATTTTACTATACTTTCACGCGATTAATTAACAGGAAAGAAAAAGGAAATTTTTTTTGAAGTGTTCGAAAATAATTGTCTCATATAATATACATTGCAATGGAAATGTGTCAGAAATTTATGAGTTTCAATTGCTTTTAAACCACGTTTTTTCTCCCTCTTCTTATTTAAGTGTAGTTAAGAAAACTCGATAATAAGCTACAAGAGAATTTTTATTAGAAGTGCTCTTAAAGAAATTTAAGATTTAATTACAAGAACCATCACGAAATTGCTTCTTGTACAATTATTTTCTATGGAATTTCTTGTGTTTTAGGAGCACTTTCTCTTTCTAAAAACGATTTTCATTTGCGCTATCTTTAACGATTTAGTAGAATAAAATTGCCTTAGGTGATAAAGAACTAAACCTATTTATTGCACTGGATACAGTGTTATATGTTACAACTTTCTATTGTCAATAACAGCGGTTACTCTTTATTATTATCATTATATTCTTATATTTTCTTACTTTACCTCAATCGTTAGAAGTGATAAATGTTAAGTTCTTCTTATTGAAAAAAATGATATTACCTTTATGTATGATAAATGATTATCTAAAGCTAGTAAAATACAAAGAAAAAAGAACAACAAAAAATTACTCTTTATTTTTGAAGTGAAGTTTGTATAAGATTTAGGGAATAAGTGACAGTGATTAAGATTTACGCAGTTAAAGAAAGCCAAAGACAAATAGCTTCTGCAAAGTAGAAAGTTGTTGAACAGAAAGGAAAAAAATAGGAAAAAATAAACAGGAAAAATCTCTAATGTAGTGTTTTTCAATCTTGTTTAGTTGATGATTCATCCCCCTTTAGCGTGCTAGAAATTCGTGGCATTAGTTAAGAATGCGATTCACCAGTCTCCTTGGGGACCGCGATCCACTTGCTGAAAAAAAAAATAAAGTCTAATGTATCTTGTGATAATTAAAAATAAAGAATGATCGGTTTCTTTGAAAATATCTTAAAATAAAATAGTTAATTTCTCTCTTAGATGTAAAGTCCCGTAATCAAGCTAGGGATTGCCATCAATCTGTTGAATATTAAGCTGTTTTTGAACAAATTGTAGACCTAAATTCCCACTTATTGTCCTTCCTTAATCTCGAGAGAATGAACTTAGATATATGAAAATCGAGACCAGATGTGGAAAGATTATTAGCAGCAGGCTTCGATTAACTATATAAGAACTACCGGTCTAAACCGGAAATCACGTCATTTCAATTCAAAAATTTTTCCCGACTCTATTGCTTACAGGAAAAATATGATTTACAGGGGCAAGACTACCAATTCGAGATGAAAAGCATATATTTTAAATTAAATAAATTAGAAATATGATTAAAAGTTACAAATTAAAAATTATTTGAAATTTATAAAACGATATTTGTTATTACATAAAAAGTAGAAAGAGATTACTGAACCATTTGACAATAAAAGTATCTTTGGGTTCGCGATCCACCGATTGAGAAACCGAATATCATTGACTCTATTGATAATTTTAAAAAATTCAGGAAGATATTTACTTTTTAAACATTTTCAATATAAAATAATAATCTGGAGATTCGAAAGCAAGAACATTAGAAAAGACATTAAGAATGGTAATGACGCTATTTAAAATACATAAAATACTTTTTTTTAGTAAAGACTACTAAAATTCAACCTTTTAATTATTTTTCTCCACTTTACGTAGCAGTTAGGCATTTAAAAAAAATTTAGAAAATGAAATAGGTTGTATTAAAATCGCATTAAATTCGTAATTAGACGTTATATATTTATATATTATTTTTAGTTTTGATATTTTTTTCACGTTCGAAACTAAAGATAGGAAACGTCGTGGTTTAGAATTATTTGCTCGAGCAACTTGACATTCATGATGCCTTTTGACTCGAAACTGCCTATAATGCCACAAAGATCTTTCCTTTTACTATATAAGGTATTACTTTACTGTCTGTTCGAATTTTTTACACCGCATAAAGTCGCGTGATGTGAAAATTTCAATAATATTTAATTACAGAAACACTGACTTTTTACGTTTTTCATTAATAGAAAATTGAGATGAGAACATTTATCTGAAAAAAATATATAGCAAAAATTAAACACATTTCTAAGATTCGAGTTACAGAATTTTGATAAGAGAGAGGGGGAAATAAACAAGAATTTACGTCATTGACTTGGAACCCTTCCAAATTTTTATAAAGGATTATTTTGCTGGCGATACTCAGAAATATCATGGGATGTAACTATACACAACTTTCAATTTACATTTGATCCAATTTCAATTTCTTAAACAATTTTCATCGTCTTTAACTTTAAAACAACTTTCTTTTTCAATTAATTTATTATAAAACTTTTTAAATAAAAAAGAAAAAAAATGGAGAGAGAAGGTGAGAGTGGGAAAGAGATAAAGAAGATCAATTCATCACCCATTACTTATAATGGAATACATAAATATTTAATAAAGCAAAATAATCATTTTTTAAAATAAAATTAAAGGGCTAATAAATGGGTTATTGTTACTTTCAACCATTTTTCTTTATGAAAAAAACATTACTTACAATCGTTTTCATTTAACAATAAGGTGAGGAACAGCTGTTATCAATAGATTTGCAATGGTTTTCTGTTGCTATAAGATAACACTACTCATTACAGGGATCATTCATATACTTTCTATGCCATTCTTCTCCAAAAATTATTCTGTAATAAAGAAAAAGCAAAGAATTAAATGACATTTATTAAATTTACACATTAACAACATTTGTAGTCTCCTTTTTTTTAAGGAAGAAAACTCAGAGATAAGCAGGTGAAGAGCTAAGATACTAAACACAATTTATACAATTAATCATATCATTTATCCTTAATAACATTATTTTCAATAATAATGTCACAATTAATTAATGATCCTTTTATTTTAATATCGTTTTTTGTTTGGTTACGTATTTAAATATTTATTATTAATTAATCTTTGAAAAATTTTTATTACTCGTTTATTAACGTTTTGATATATTTTAAATTGTAATTTTTTTGAAAAAATTTCTAAAAAATTTCGTTTTGTACATTATCAAAAATAAAAAAGCCCTCTCCTGTTACTTATAATGAATATATTTAGTTAGTTATTTCTGGAATAATGTATTTTTTGCGTGATGATCAATCACTTTGAAGCATTAATGCGAACGAAACAATAATAAACATTATCCAATTTATAAATAAAAAAAATTACAAATTAGTTGATTAAAAAAATGAAAAATATCCAAAGAATAAAATCTCAGTTNAAAGAAGATTAGAAATTCTCGAATTCGTACATTTTTCTGATTTTTATTATTTATTTTTTAACATTTACTCATAAAACTACGTAATTCCGGAAGAAAACATAAAGCACGAATTGGAAAAGTGATGAAATTTAAGGTTAAAGCGGATGAAATTGATAAATGAAGAATTGCAAAACGAGTCATTCAATTAAAGGAATTATGATTAATTTAAAGCAATCTTTTCGGAGGAAATTTGTAATCAATTATCTTCCGGAAAATTAAAGGATTAGTAAAACATTCATGTCCATAACCTATGAAATCCGATCGGCTGATAAAGTAAATAAAATGTTCAGACTTAATCCAACTTCTGCTTTTATTGAATTAGTAATCAAAATCAGTATCAGTTTGCTCATTGAATAAATGTATTCTCCTATCTAAATAATGTCTTCTTTTTTTCTGCACTTTTCTTTTTAATACTACACAAATATTTTGTCGCCTAAACACACAGACACTCGATAAAAACCCATTATTTAATAAATTGTTTTAAATATCCATTGTTAAAATATCCAATTACTTTTAATTATCCTTAAATTTGTCATCGGTTATGAAAATTACTTCATAAATTTACGTCGTTCTTAATTGGTCTTAAAGACATTTATCTTATTTTTTTCAATATTTATGTACTGTACTGGATAATTGTATAATTGAGCCTCGTAATGTATGTATCCACATACATACACATAAATTACATACTGTACATCTTCGTATCGTATGACATACTTCAAGGGTATAAGACCTTACATTTCTTAGATTACAAATAACATATATTAATTACGAACTTATGTATGTATAAATAATTACTTGAATTCTTAGCAATTTAGCATACTACACCACTTTAATTTCTTGTTTATTTTAATCACGACTCGATTTTAAAAGTTAAAATATAACTCATTATCAATTATTTTCCTTACAGACAAACATTCATTCGTTTCAGGTGATGATTGAAGTGTGAAAATTATAGAAAAAGTCGGATAAAAATTAGCTAATGATGTGCTCTTCATGATCACATAACTGATTCTGCATGGATAGATGTGAAAGAATTCCAAAGTCGATCATTTGGATCGCAGTAACTTTTAGTGCTTCGTTAGTTCTCAGTTTGAAGCCACAGAAAGCATCATTTGGTATCATCGTACCCAAAACATCCTTAGTTACTCAGAAGAGATCGTACGAAAAGAAAGTTAAAGATACAGTAGATAATTTACTGAAGAATCGTTATTTTGATATCAACTTTACAAACAATTATATAATACCTCACGCTGCTGTAGATTATTTTCCATCGAATCCAGCACCGAAAGATATACTGAATCTCCTCTGTGATATATTATCAAAAGATATCCTAACTCTTCTTTATTTTGATAATGCAGAAAGCTATGGAAGTAATCCTGCTGAAGTACAATATTTGTTGCAGTTGCTCGGTTATCTCAAAATGCCCGTAATTGCTTGGAATTCCGAAAATAGTGGACTAAAACAGGTAAAAATTCCTTTTCCTTTTATACAATATGTCATTATTTAAAGTTTCTTTTGCTTGTGTTTTATCGTTTATTGAGGAATTAAGTTTATCCCAATTCCCATTAAAATATATATTTATTTCTGTATAAAATTTCTAGTTTAATAAGATTTAAAATTTTACAAGGTATATTTATAAATTTTTCATTTTAAATTATGTGAGGGTGGAGCATAAAGAACATAGATCAAAATACGAGGTGATTCTTAATGGAGTTTAAGAAGAATTAAAACAGATTTATGATTAAAAATTCAATTTAATTGTTTTTATAAATTTATTTTTTCGAATTTAAAATTGTATTTTCTACATTTTATATCTTTTTTTTAAGAAAAAACACCGATGAAGGAACGACTTGAAAAAAAATATAAAAATATATATCGTTTTCTGTTATACATTTTAGATACAAGAAACCTTACATTTTTGATCATAAATCTGTATAAAATACTGTATAATTTTTCAAAATACTGTTATTTTAAATTGGTTGAATAACAGCTTAAGTGTATTAAAATTTACTTTAGTAAAAGATATATTTATATCTATCTTAAACATAGATGAAGATATATACATGAAAGGTATCAACATCATGAATAAGGAGATGAGTAAATACTTCCTTAACTTTATGAATGTTTATTTACAAAAGTGTTCTATCCAAGTTTTGATGATATATTGATAAATATTTTATGCATCTTTCATTGTTTCGTGAACCGCATTCACTTCCTTCCGTAATATATTCTTAGGAAATTTATTTTGAAATATTTCATCATTTATTATCTTTATGATTGTTTTTATTTTTCTATTGTTTTTGCTTGCTTTTTTCCCTCTTTATTCTTTTGTGTCGACTGTTTTCATTTAAATTCTTTTATATTTATTATAAATTAATAAAATAATGTTTTAATAAATATTAAACAGGATGAGAAAGTGGAAAATCTTTATCTTTAATTAGAAATTTCATTCAATCGATATCGTGAATAACGAATTGCGGTAGAAGTATCTTTGTGTTCGTTTATTGTTTGTTTTTTTTGTTTGCTCATAACCTTATGTCTACATTCATTGTTCGGTTATGCTCATAATCTGATGTCTATGATTATTGTTTGTTTGTTCTTTGGTTTCGGTCATAATTTTCTGTTTTTGTTTATTGTTTGCTAACTGTTCATAATTTTTGTTTTGTTTACTAATTGTTTTCCCCGTAGTCTTTTTCTCCATATCAGTTGTCTCATTATGCTCATAGTTTATTTCTGCTAAGATCTGTTATTAAATTATCTCCATCTTCTGTTTGATATTTAGCTTAATCGATACATACATCCATCTCATGCCCATACCATTTAGTGCCTAGATTTCTCATTTATTCCCGTAAATATATATATTTAAACTCTACACATAGAAAGAATACAGATATAATATAAGCACTATAACATACAGAACATAGAAACATAACTATGCACGTGATCCATCTCTAACTTATGCTTACAGTTCTACTCGTTCTTAAATTATGTCCACAGTTATCTTTCTATGTTTAGCACTTTCGTATGCACATACTTGTTTTATGTTTAGGTTTATTATTTGATTATATCCTTTGAGAAAGACAAAAACATAAGAAGAAGATCAGAGACATAACCAGACTAACGAATCTAAAACACTATAAAACACCGAAATTATTCTTTTTTATCTATGTTTTCTTATCAATTACTCTCTCATACGTCTCCTGTCTAGTTTATATATCATTAAAACAGAAGCTCAGATATATAGTTAAACAACAAACATAAATAAGAGAAAACTGTAAAGAAGTATATATCAATAAAGATGGCTGAACATTCATTAATTAAGAAAACAATAATATAAATACATAGAAACAAACATGGAAAACTAATTATGAGAAACAGAATCTTCAGATTTAATTTACCCCCTTAGAGAAAAGAATTCCAAATATAAAGATTAAGTGAATAATCGTGTTAACTAAATAACCTTTCTAGGATTTCCATCACTAATAACTTAGAAGTTCAAAGTAACGACATGGTCAGCAATTAATTAATTAATTTGCACTTAACTTCATATTCATTTCCGAATAAATAAATGAATTTGTAATAAAATTTTCCGTTCCAACAAATATTCAGAATGAAAATTAATTTTATAATCATTCAATTGAATTTTTTTAAATTCTTTTCTACAGCATTAATTAATTGAAAGAAACGTGAATCAACTTTTAAACTAAGAATATAAAATTAATTTTAAGAAATTTTTTTATTATTAAACAATAGATGGCACTGAGATCTGTATTATGAACCAAGGTCTATATAAGAAGGTCAGGACACGCTCCCGTGATTCTATGCGGCAGCGGCCATTTTGGGACNTTTTTTTAAAGATTTATCTTTAGGCAACAATCCATTATTTTAAAACTCTTTGCATTACGTTTCGATTTGTAACGACCCAAAATAGAATTTTTACATATTAAAAATATAAATCTTTATTTTTCTAAAGAGAAATCTTAAATAATTTAAGTGTTTTCATTCATTTTTTCATTTCGAAAAATTTAAATTATAAAATATTAAATTCTTATGCAGAATTTTCCATTCAAATGAATGCGACGTGAGAGTTTAAAATAATGTTACAATCGATTCTTATGAACTGAAACTTATAAGTAAAAGCGAATTTTATTGATGAAAATTCCGAAAACATTTACAATTTTTAGAACAATTTTATATACAAATAACAATAAATTTAATTTAAAATTCGAAATTTCTATATTATAACATTAAAATGTTTTTAAAAAAATACGGTAACGAGTTGCTTAACTTTCCCGGCAACATTTAAATTTTTGGTGTTGTCATCTGTTACGATATTTTATTTAAAAAATAACTTCTATATTATTAATTATTATAAAATGGTAAAAAGTTTAATTTTGAGGATAGGGATGAGTTTTATTTAAAAAAAAAGAATTGTAAATGCTAATAACGAGTAAAATTTTCGTTAAAGTCAGACCCTATTCGAGATACGATGACCCTCCTTTATCTCTCTACCCCCTCGACCTTTAACCACCAAAATTTAATACCATCGATTCCCCTAATACACGAACCTCCCTGCAAAATTTCAGAAATTTTCGACAAAAAGTACAAGAACCATTAAGCATCAAGGAGGGTGAACAAAATCATGCCCCCCCACACACACTAACATTCATACATACCGAAAAAATCCCCGAATTTTTATGCATTTCTCGACATTTCAAGGTTCTTTGAAACCAAAAATGTAAAAATCTTGGGGGTTATTTTTTGATCGATGGCCATACTTTCCCTCTTTTATATGTAACAAAATTTTAAATTATAAAAGTTAATTTTTAGATAGAATTTTATATTATAACTCACGAAAAAAAAGGAAATTTCAACTTTTAAAATAATGCAAATTAATTCTTTATTAGAAATTTATAGAAAAAAAATCGCATTTTCTAATGGAAATTTATGGATATTAAAGGAAATTTTTTAAAAATCTTTATGATAAACAGTTGTATTTAGTTTAAAATTATATCCTCGATAAACAGATACGATAAAACATAATGACAAATGAAACAATTTAATGTCAGACACATTCTACGACATTACTATTATTGAGTTGGAGTGATAATGTTTTCTCAACACATGCTAAATAATAATTAACGATGAGAAGATGTAACAGATTTTACATTCTACTGCACCCAATTTGAATTATAGAGATAAATATGGAAAAATGATTTAAGTAGGATTACGTGTTTACTTTACATCCCCCTAAGGCTTAATTTTATCATGTAAAAATTTCATTTTTAGCATTTAATTTAATTACAGAAATGAGAATTTAATTCTTTTTTCCCCCTCTCTTTATCTTTTATTAAATCCTTCTGCTTTTAATTTCTTAAACACGAAAGAAATTTGTATATTTTACAACAATTTTGTTTTCGTTTTTTTATATCTTTAAATCCTTATCCTGGAATTTATATATTTTATTCAATTTTTAGTTCTTAAATAAATTCTGTTAACGTCTCGATTTCATTTTCTTTCTTCTAAAAAATTCTCCCCTTTTTTTTAAAGTTTCAACTCTAATGCAATTTAGAATTGCTTTTTTTTGAATCGATATTTTCTTTACATTTTTTGAATTTATTGTCATATTTTATTTAAAATCCATACGTTTTCTTTACTGGTTTTTACAAAAATTCTATCTCTTCGATAAAATATGCAAAGGAATATGTGATAAACTGTAAAAATTTGCGAATTTTTATAGTTTTAAATATTTATGTACATTAATTCTTTCGCTGCTTCAATAGAATTCGTGGTAAATCTTTAACAATCAACGCTCGCAGCACTCAATACGTGATTTAAGGTCACATATCTTGTGTCAAATCCTTACTTGACCTTCAGGTTTGAGAATCTTCATGGAAACTTTAACTTGGTGAAGGTCGCATAGTTCTTCAGAGAAAAATATAAAAAAAATGTATACAGTATATCCTAACTTTCAAATCGAAGATGAGTGGAATGCGAGCCCATCTTCTGAGGAATCTCACTTGAAACCCGTCAAGTGTCCAAAGAATGTTATTTGGCTTTCATTGCTGAATACTTTGTCTTCTTTATCGTTCCATGATGACGTGAACTATACAAATCGACAATATTTGCACTGGTTTGCAATCGTTATTTATATATACTGAACACGAGTTAGGTCCTGAATATTTTCTCCATCGTAAAGTATGAAGCCAAATACCAAGTTAACAATCGATGAGAATAATTTAGTATTTATAATATTTGTTATATTCTAATATGTTAAACTGTCATTTGTTTTGGCAAGAGTTATTTTAAATGAAATTAATTTAAAAAAGAAATTAATAAATGTCCCGTTTAAGCAGATAGGAACGGGCTCAGTTTATATTTATTCATGTTGTGAGTCTGTTTAAACATACCCTAGACAATTATTTTTACCCTATATATTATATTATACCCTAATATATTATACCCTATATAATTATACCTAATATATTATACCCTAGACAATGTCCTTAATGTTTTACTTTTTTTGTTCTTATATTGTCTACTTGGGCATTGTTTATAAATAGGACTTATTGGTGTAGTTTCTGATTAGCAAAGGGAGGAAGTCAGACAAAAGTAAAACAAAATATCATTATTTATTATTCCTCCCTTTGCTAATCAGAAACTACATCAGTAAGTTTTATTTATAAACAATGTCCAAGTAGACAATATAAAAAAGGAAAAAAATTACTCTAAACAAGTTTATCTCTTTCATACACGGTAGTTAAAACGTGTTTAAACTTGTTTAAACACGTTTAATCTCTATCTACTTTTATTCCTAGCGAATTTAAACATGTTTAAACATACGTAAACACGTTCGATACGCGCTTATTTCTATTTCAAACATGTTTAAACGTGTTTGAACACGTCAAATTTTAGTCGAGCAAGACGAAACGGAAATAAAAACAGCGTGTTTTTTAAAAATTTTATTGAATTGAATTATTAATTATGCGATTAAACAACTTTTAATAAGAGCCTCGAATAATAGAACATTTTCAGTAACTAATAAATTATTTCTAAAAACATTTTTTCAGAGATTTATTCTACGCAATTTTATAAAAGGAGAAAATAATTTATTTAAAACATTTAGAAGATTATTTTTGAAATTGCCTGTCAGAAAAATGAATTTTTTCCCCGATATTTAATCAATAAAATTTTCATTCTCTTTATTAAAATTTGACATAATAAAATCTTAATAAATTATTAAATATTTTTTCCTACATTTATATGAGAATTTTCATTTTATTCTTTTATATAAATGTAATCGAATAATGGAAAATTCGTGTTAAAATATATAATTTTTTCTTTATTTTTTAAGTTCTATTCTAGTTAATTCTTAATAAATTTATATAAATAAATGTTTATTTATTTATTTATTTATTATTAAAATTATTTTTAAATTAAATTTTCTTATTATGTAAAGCGCTTAAAGTTGCTACAACTAATAATAATTAATTGATAAGAGAAATTAAAATTCATTCTTCATATAATCAGATTCTTACAAGAATTTGAAATGGTTAATGTCATAAAAGAAAATTAATTAAAAATTTCGTTAGATGAGAATCTTCTAACAGAACATTTTTAAGAATTTGCTTTTTTTTTCTTTTTCCTCCCTTTAAATATTCATTAATATATATTTTATTAATAAAATTAACACGGCGATCGATGTTTATAAAATTGGTTCTGGTGATTATTAATAATTAATGGCTCAAAAGTCAGTTAACCGGAAAGCTTAAATTTTTCTCTTATTAATTAAAAACAAAAATACACGAATATACTTTTTAATTGCGTTTTTATTAATTTTGTTAAAGGAAGAAAAAATAAACACATTTTATTAAAATTAATTCACGATTTATGTTTACGTCTCTGCGATTTATTGATATACAGGGTGGTCCAAAAATTAGTTAACCGCGCTTTGATCGTATTCAAATATTTAATTATACTTTTTATCACGTTTCGATGTAGTTTTAAAACAAGTTTACGATATATATTCGTAAATCTAGATATACTGAGTATAACGCTGTTAACTGATTTATGGTCCACCCTGGTATTTATTCAATAAAAAATCTCTTAAAATAAGTAATGTTTTCGAAGATATTTATTAAAAGAAATCGATTCGATTCTCGGATTAAACAAGTTTCTTTTTCAATTTAGTTGTAAAAATTGAATAAATTTGTTAAAAAATTTTTTATTATTATTAATCTAATAATACTTCTTCTAGAAATGAAAGGAAGATTTTACTATACTTTCACGCGATTAATTAACAGGAAAGAAAAAGGAAATTTTTTTTGAAGTGTTCGAAAATAATTGTCTCATATAATATACATTGCAATGGAAATGTGTCAGAAATTTATGAGTTTCAATTGCTTTTAAACCACGTTTTTTCTCCCTCTTCTTATTTAAGTGTAGTTAAGAAAACTCGATAATAAGCTACAAGAGAATTTTTATTAGAAGTGCTCTTAAAGAAATTTAAGATTTAATTACAAGAACCATCACGAAATTGCTTCTTGTACAATTATTTTCTATGGAATTTCTTGTGTTTTAGGAGCACTTTCTCTTTCTAAAAACGATTTTCATTTGCGCTATCTTTAACGATTTAGTAGAATAAAATTGCCTTAGGTGATAAAGAACTAAACCTATTTATTGCACTGGATACAGTGTTATATGTTACAACTTTCTATTGTCAATAACAGCGGTTACTCTTTATTATTATCATTATATTCTTATATTTTCTTACTTTACCTCAATCGTTAGAAGTGATAAATGTTAAGTTCTTCTTATTGAAAAAAATGATATTACCTTTATGTATGATAAATGATTATCTAAAGCTAGTAAAATACAAAGAAAAAAGAACAACAAAAAATTACTCTTTATTTTTGAAGTGAAGTTTGTATAAGATTTAGGGAATAAGTGACAGTGATTAAGATTTACGCAGTTAAAGAAAGCCAAAGACAAATAGCTTCTGCAAAGTAGAAAGTTGTTGAACAGAAAGGAAAAAAATAGGAAAAAATAAACAGGAAAAATCTCTAATGTAGTGTTTTTCAATCTTGTTTAGTTGATGATTCATCCCCCTTTAGCGTGCTAGAAATTCGTGGCATTAGTTAAGAATGCGATTCACCAGTCTCCTTGGGGACCGCGATCCACTTGCTGAAAAAAAAAATAAAGTCTAATGTATCTTGTGATAATTAAAAATAAAGAATGATCGGTTTCTTTGAAAATATTTTAAAATAAAATAGTTAATTTCTCTCTTAGATGTAAAGTCCCGTAATCAAGCTAGGGATTGCCATCAATCTGTTGAATATTAAGCTGTTTTTGAACAAATTGTAGACCTAAATTCCCACTTATTGTCCTTCCTTAATCTCGAGAGAATGAACTTAGATATATGAAAATCGAGACCAGATGTGGAAAGATTATTAGCAGCAGGCTTCGATTAACTATATAAGAACTACCGGTCTAAACCGGAAATCACGTCATTTCAATTCAAAAATTTTTCCCGACTCTATTGCTTACAGGAAAAATATGATTTACAGGGGCAAGACTACCAATTCGAGATGAAAAGCATATATTTTAAATTAAATAAATTAGAAATATGATTAAAAGTTACAAATTAAAAATTATTTGAAATTTATAAAACGATATTTGTTATTACATAAAAAGTAGAAAGAGATTACTGAACCATTTGACAATAAAAGTATCTTTGGGTTCGCGATCCACCGATTGAGAAACCGAATATCATTGACTCTATTGATAATTTTAAAAAATTCAGGAAGATATTTACTTTTTAAACATTTTCAATATAAAATAATAATCTGGAGATTCGAAAGCAAGAACATTAGAAAAGACATTAAGAATGGTAATGACGCTATTTAAAATACATAAAATACTTTTTTTTAGTAAAGACTACTAAAATTCAACCTTTTAATTATTTTTCTCCACTTTACGTAGCAGTTAGGCATTTAAAAAAAATTTAGAAAATGAAATAGGTTGTATTAAAATCGCATTAAATTCGTAATTAGACGTTATATATTTATATATTATTTTTAGTTTTGATATTTTTTTCACGTTCGAAACTAAAGATAGGAAACGTCGTGGTTTAGAATTATTTGCTCGAGCAACTTGACATTCATGATGCCTTTTGACTCGAAACTGCCTATAATGCCACAAAGATCTTTCCTTTTACTATATAAGGTATTACTTTACTGTCTGTTCGAATTTTTTACACCGCATAAAGTCGCGTGATGTGAAAATTTCAATAATATTTAATTACAGAAACACTGACTTTTTACGTTTTTCATTAATAGAAAATTGAGATGAGAACATTTATCTGAAAAAAATATATAGCAAAAATTAAACACATTTCTAAGATTCGAGTTACAGAATTTTTATAAGAGAGAGGGGGAAATAAACAAGAATTTACGTCATTGACTTGGAACCCTTCCAAATTTTTATAAAGGATTATTTTGCTGGCGATACTCAGAAATATCATGGGATGTAACTATACACAACTTTCAATTTACATTTGATCCAATTTCAATTTCTTAAACAATTTTCATCGTCTTTAACTTTAAAACAACTTTCTTTTTCAATTAATTTATTATAAAACTTTTTAAATAAAAAAGAAAAAAAATGGAGAGAGAAGGTGAGAGTGGGAAAGAGATAAAGAAGATCAATTCATCACCCATTACTTATAATGGAATACATAAATATTTAATAAAGCAAAATAATCATTTTTTAAAATAAAATTAAAGGGCTAATAAATGGGTTATTGTTACTTTCAACCATTTTTCTTTATGAAAAAAACATTACTTACAATCGTTTTCATTTAACAATAAGGTGAGGAACAGCTGTTATCAATAGATTTGCAATGGTTTTCTGTTGCTATAAGATAACACTACTCATTACAGGGATCATTCATATACTTTCTATGCCATTCTTCTCCAAAAATTATTCTGTAATAAAGAAAAAGCAAAGAATTAAATGACATTTATTAAATTTACACATTAACAACATTTGTAGTCTCCTTTTTTTTAAGGAAGAAAACTCAGAGATAAGCAGGTGAAGAGCTAAGATACTAAACACAATTTATACAATTAATCATATCATTTATCCTTAATAACATTATTTTCAATAATAATGTCACAATTAATTAATGATCCTTTTATTTTAATATCGTTTTTTGTTTGGTTACGTATTTAAATATTTATTATTAATTAATCTTTGAAAAATTTTTATTACTCGTTTATTAACGTTTTGATATATTTTAAATTGTAATTTTTTTGAAAAAATTTCTAAAAAATTTCGTTTTGTACATTATCAAAAATAAAAAAGCCCTCTCCTGTTACTTATAATGAATATATTTAGTTAGTTATTTCTGGAATAATGTATTTTTTGCGTGATGATCAATCACTTTGAAGCATTAATGCGAACGAAACAATAATAAACATTATCCAATTTATAAATAAAAAAAATTACAAATTAGTTGATTAAAAAAATGAAAAATATCCAAAGAATAAAATCTCAGTTTTATGATAAGAATTGTCATAAAAGATACGAAAGAATCTACAAAGAATTTGAGTGCAACTTCTAAAAAATTCTCTGGAGAGGCTTTAAAATTCAAATCCGAGTAGGTTCATTTATCATGTTTTTCTTATAGGTTACTGTAGAATGCTTAAAATTTTCTTGGAAAACTCAACGGTACTATATTATTTTATATATATATGCATATGTTTGCAAAGTTTTGTTGGAAAATAAATTCGTGCTACCTAGATGTAAAAATAAAGTGAAATATTTCCATGGAAATTTATAAAATTGGATTGTTTAGATGCCTTTACATGAAACTAAAACAAGTTTCTTTGTTTTTGTGTTTTCTTCAAGAAACCTTATTTTATTATATTCGTGCGAAGCTTATGACACGTTCAATTAGTTATACACAGCGTAATTATTAACCTTACATTTAGTTATTGTTATTTTAAACAATCTTAAGTTGATTACTGTTATGCTTTTATAGAAAATGAATTAAGCATGGTTTACGTTCATACGCTAATTTAAATTAATTACTGTTTATGTTTTATGAGAATATAAAGAAGACAAACATTAAGTATGGATCTTAACGTGGGTTCTGATCTCATCTTGATTTTTTAATAAGATAGGAATACAAACTTACGCTTAAAAGTATGTGTATTGCTATTTAAATCATATTGTACATTCAAAATAAGGAAGAAAATTTAGATGTAGACAATATACTCCCTGCTAGGATTAAATAAGTGGCATGTAACATCACCCTGTCGTATTTCGAATTGTTACAAACTTAAATTTATCACTAACGAGATCCGAACCAACGCCCTTAAGAGTTGGACAACAGGACGAATGATCATAACACCAGAATGCTACCACGTCACGTATTCAATTCCAACAAAGAGCCTCATACATTATCTATTTGTCTTATTCCTTCTTTTGAACGAACAGTAGATTTTCTGATTTACAGATTGATTTAAGTATTGATTTACATACTTTCAACATCTAGAATTTCATTTAAAATATAAAAAACCGCAACAAAATAAAAAGAAGATCTTGAAAACATGGAAACTAATATAACACGAATAAGAATCTGTTGGCATCTTTAATCAAAAATTGTTACGCTTTATCATTATCTCGATCAATGTCACTTAACTACTTGATTATCTAAGACGGAAGTTATCAATCATCAACATAACTTTTCTCTTAATGTTGATAATTCCATTCGTCTGCAATTAATTCATCACAAAACTGTACTATTGATACAGATTTGTGATGATTTAATGCCCTTGTTACAAACGACCAGCAATAACTTGATTTATGTTAATAAAAAATGACTTTAAACAAATAAATAAAGTTTAATAATACTGTTATATATTTCTTTACATTCAACTTAGTCTTTTTTTTTGAAAAAAAGTAAGAAAATTTCTTTTACTTTGTATAGAAAGTAAGTGACAAGCCAATAATAGTTCTTTGTTCTCGTAAATTGCAATAAGTATCGAAGGCTATGAAAAATTTATCACTCTTCAAAATTGAAGATGGTAAAGAATAAGTATTGATTTTTTTTAGTTTTTTATCTCGAGAGCTTATGTAGAACATTTTTTGATGCTCATTTCTTTTTTTATAGCTTAATTCTATCCGATTCTGTAGTATATAATTATTTTCTGTATTGTTCAATTGTTTTGAAAAATATCCGAGATTTTTCATAATTACTTTTCATACATTTCACCAATTTCCTTTCTTGAAAATTCCCACTCCTTTCTGACTTATATATATATAAATTGAAGTAAAGGCGAAAAAATTCGAAACGAGATATTTACTCTTGGACGATTCTATCCTTCAGAATCTCATTTGATAAGAATTATTTACTACTTATTGAAAGAGGAAAAAAGGAATTTTATAAATATAAAAGTTTTTTCTTTTTAGATTTTTCTAAAGACATATTTTTATTGCTTCAACTTTGGTATAAACTAAATTAGGAAGAACGTGTTGCTCCTCCTGGAATATCTTCCGTTTACGTATCAGAAATGTTTTTGTTATTGCTAGTGTCATTTCTGATGACGTCCACAAATAAAATTGTCGTACCTCTGACGTCATGCGACTGCACTGTCGTCATCGTACTTAATGTTGCTTGTCTGGTTGCATTAGGTCAATGTTGATGATACAACCGCGCGCACTAACACACATACGCTACATATTCAAATATAAATGTTACGCTAAGTTTTGTTTATTACGAATTTCATTTTTATACAGTTTGATAACATTTATTCATTGTAAAACGACAAAAGAATTTACTTTCGTTTCGCTTTCCATTCATTTTAAAATTGGACTTTCAATCAAACATGCATTATAATACTTCACCCCTTACTTCGATGTTGATAAATTATATTTTTGCTAGTTGTTAATCGTTAATAATTGCACTTTATACAGTTTAATAGCATTTATTCTTTAGAAATAACAGTATATTTTATTGTTTACCCATTCTTAAATTGAATTTTCAATCAGATATGAACTATAACACTTCATCCTTTTGTTAATCTCGATAGCTACAATCAAAGTTGTTGTCAGTTACTCGCTACTAATTGCATTTTTATGTAGTTTAACAGCACTTATTCCTTGTAAATAACGAAATTTATTTTCGTTTTATTTTCCACTTAAATTGAACTTCCAACGAGCATAAATTATTACGACATTGTCACAATACCAGACGAAAATTTTTATTCATATTTTTAATTTATTTAATTTAAAACATATGCTCTCCATCTCAAATTATTAGTCTTGCCCCTGTAAATCATACTTTCCCTGACAACAACAGAGTCGTGCGGGTCATCTACGTAACTCCGTTCCGGGAAACAATTTTTGAATTAAAATGACGTGACTTTCTGTCTAGACCGGAAGTTCGTATATAGTTAATGGGAGCCTACCACCCCTAAGTTTTCCATATATGGTTTCGATTTTTATCTATCTAAGACCGTTCTCTCGAGATTAAGGAAGGGCAGACCGCATGAAAATAAGTCTACAATTTTTTCAAATTGCATCCCAATTAGACATTCATTATAACACATCACCCCCCTCTTTCGAGTGCACAATTAAAAAATTTGATTTTATATAAAGTAACAAAATTATTTTCTTTTTATCCTTGATACATTTTTAAACAGAACTTTCAATCAAATATACATTTTAATACTTCATCTTTCTTTTTTTAGCTACTGACGAACTATGATTTCCTTAGAGAACCTTTCCATATAAATAGGAAATTACTTTTTTTTGTTCTTTCCTTTTTTTCTATTCTAAAAAAATCTATCAAAAAATTCAATTTTTTAATGTTATTGAACCGTAGAACAATTTTTATTCGAATTAATATTTATTCTATGTTTCTAAACATACAAATGATGAAAGTAAATTTAAAAAAATCTAATTTAAAAATAAGGAGAATAAAAATTGTCCCTTTTATTATTATATTTTTTTTAATGTAAAAAATGCACATGTAGATATAATAATAGACCACAAAATAAGTAAGTAATGAAAGTGTCTCTCAACTGTTAATCCCAAGAGTAACGAGTTATAAATTATTCATTCTCCTTTATTACTGTAAATTCTCAAGTAAAATGCAACAATGTTTTCTATTTTTGTTCGAAAAAAGTCAAGAAAAAAATATATAAAATAAAATAAAAAAACCAATTGTCACGCTGATTAAATTTATAAAAATTTATACAACAGAAAACATAAGTATTTATGTTGATCCACTTCCTTAGAGATTAAAAACGATTTTTTAAATAATATTATTTATTT
>NW_019384992.1:318807-328549 GCF_000671375.1 Centruroides sculpturatus | reverse complement strand
AACGTCTCTGAACAACAATTAATAAAAATTTTTTTTTTGTATTTTTAAAGAATTTGTGAATTCTCTAAACGGAATTAACGAAAGAATGAATTATTTTCTTTTATTTTCCATTTAAATTGAACTTTCAACGAGCAGAAATGATTGTGACATCGTCACAATGCAATTTTTATTCATATTTTTAATTTATTTAATTTAAAACATATGCTCTCCATTCCAAATTATTAGTTTTGCCCCTGTACATCATACTTTTCCTGACAACATCGAAGTCGTGCGGGTCATATGGGTAACTCAATAATTTTTTAAATAAGATCGTCAAATAATTATTTAACAATTAATAAATGTATTTTATAGAATTTTTAGAGAATTTGAGATTCTTCCAAGTAAAAATGAAAGAATGTATATTTTTAGAGAATTTTAAACATCTGTAAATAACAATTAACGAACGAACGAATGAAATTTAAAAGATTTTAACTCCTCTAAATTAAAATTCATTATATTTTAGATGTTTCTAGACACCGCTAAACAGTAATTACTCAACTAACAAAATAAATTCTGTGAATATTTTTTAGAGAATTTCAGAATCGACATTATTACAGTTAGCACCATCGATAAATCATCAATTAAAAGCAGTATTAAGCATTTTAAAAAGATATTCCTGGCATAAATTCTCGTTACTGACATCAGAAATTAACGGCCATAACGATATCATTCGTGCTTTGAGGAATCAAGTACAAGAATCTACGACTACAGAATTCAAGTAAGATATTTTCAAAAAAAATCCTTATAGAAAAAGCAATTAAATAGTTTTAATTATTAAAAACATGACTTTAGAGTGTTAGAGCAAAAGTGAATTTTAGTATTAAATGTTTGTAAGTGATCTGTTGAAGTTCAAAATGTCATTAATGTATGGAATTTGACACCGGAGGATACTCATATTCACCATCTATTACACAAATAGTTTCAATTGCACCAATAGACTCTAATTTGCGGAATTGTTGGCATTCATTAACTGTGTTGAATAATTTAATAATATGAAAGATATTTACTTAATTGGTATAAAATATTCAACACTTTACAACTGTAAAACTATAAGTTCGATTCTTCCTTCCTCACAATCTCCCCCTCTTTGCTCTTGCTCTTCCTTTGCCTATTGTTAATCAAATTCTCTAAGTTTAACCCCGTAACAATTTGATAAAAGTTGAGGAAAATTGAATCGTTTCTAGTATTAAAATATTTAAAACGCTTTGATAAATTAAATAAAATGAAAGTTTTATAATAACTTTAAAACCGATTTATAGAATGACGTGACTTTCTAAGGATACCGTTCTACACTCGAATTTACATCGCAATTAATGTCTCAAACGTGTATAATTATTGAATATAAATTTTATAAAATAGATTAAGATTTAATAAATTTAATTTTCTAAGGAATAAATTAAATTTTTCTTTCTTTTTAAAAAATTATTTACCTAAATTTAAGCTCGGATACGAGAAGACGAGTACATTCTAAACTCGTTGCAGGTTCGAAATAATTAATATTTTCACGATAAAAGTAGAAAATAGACCGGATTCCGAAGTATATTGGGAATTAGAACCCTTAGCTAAAAGTGAAGCACGGATAATACTTCTGTACAGTACAAAAGATGAAGCTGAAAAGATTATGAATGCTGCTAATGAATGGAAGATAACTGGAAAGAACTATTTATGGGTAGCAACTCAGAGTATAATCGGTAATGTCGGAGCATTTTTCAAGTATTTACCACCTGGAATGTTAGGTAATAAAGTATTTTTTACATTAAATAAAATACATCACAGTCAAACATCGATATAGCGCACTTCTAAAAAGCGTTTTGCCCCCGTAAAACGCTAACGAATACCCTCAAACGAATCTGAATTATAAATTTACGATTATTTTCGATAAACGACAATTTTCACCACCAAAATTACGCTCCTCTATTCTCCTGGAAGAGAAAAGTTACGTTCAAATCTCTTCGTTTTAGAGCAAAACTCGATTTAGTGTCGATTAACGGAGGGGTGTGACTAAATCGAAGTTTGACTGTACATATATCACACGCTTCTCTACTTAAATAGAGTAGTAAACGAGTAAGTTATATTATAAATTCCAAGATATTTAACTTTTTAAAAAGTTTTACTTTTAATTTTTAATCGAGTCTTTTATAGATTTGTAATAAATTTATCAGGGCGTAGTTAAAAGATATGTTTATTTCAAGCTTCTAGTCACGTAATGCATTAAAACATTTAAGTAGACTATCCATCCTTAAACCTTTTAAACCTCTTTATCGAGCGTTATATATATATATACACATAGAAGGGTATGATCTAACCCACTAAATCGGATTAGAAAATGACTTAGTAAAGAAATTTACTTCACTATTTTAGTGTATGATGTAAGAAAAACTTATATAAGATCCATTAAGTTAAACGAATAATGAATAAAATAACTTATCTTGCGACTAAACTATAATATATATCATCATAACTTTAACGTGTAAGCAGGGCGAATTGAATAAACTTTCTTCTTTTTTTATTTATTTTATTTTTTCTCCAAGTTTAATTTAAATATTGACGCGTTTTTACAGGCGAATACGTGTCACGAAAATGAAGCACGAAATTTCTGACACAAAACTTCACTTTTACCGAAAATTTCATTAATAACTAAATAACTCCAAACTTATCTTAGAAGAAAACTTCAAAAAAAAAGACAACTCTTCAATTTTACTAATGGTTAATTTATTTTTAAGAAAAATGATTTAGATTTCCAACGTGTAATTCGCGTTCTACTTTTTTATCAACGTTTCGTTCGTTAATAACGGAAGGGATAACACATAATCGAAAGGTTGAGAAGCATTGATTTAAATGACAAATTATACGAATTTTGCTCGTATAATTTGTTTTATACATAAAATTCTTATATTTTCTTTTTAATACATCGAAGTCGTGCGGGTCATATGGGTAACTCAATAATTTTTTAAATAAGATCGTCAAATAATTATTTAACAATTAATAAATGTATTTTATAGANTTTTACGATAATTATAAAAATAAAACAATTTAAAAAATTTAAATTGGTGCTTCTCAACCTTTTTCTCATTTGTCATCTCTTCCGTTATTAATGAATAAATCGTTAATAAAAATGTAGATCGCGAGCTACTTGTTGAGAATTTATAATTTATTATTATTTTAAACTAAAATTTAACAGTTTTAGTATATATAATAAAATTATACATATTAAGATTATATATTTATTTCGTGATTTATATTAAATTATTCAAATATATTATATATTAATATTTATGAACAATTATAATCAATGTTTATAAAAATATATTTTTAATATATTCCAAACGAATCTGTCAAGACAAGCGAAACAATTTACTTATCTGATAAATAAATAAATTTTATTTGACTTTTCTTTCCCCTTTTTCTTTTATTTTTATAAAAGGTTTCTTCTTTTGTTGTGTTAAAGCCAATTATTAAATTCAGCATCAATGGTGTAGAAAAGATTCTTTATTTATACAATTTTCCATTTAACTTTAAATAAAATTAAAGAAAAGTATACCAATTTAATTGTGTTTTTATCTCGAAAACTGTTGATTATTCGCCATCATTTTCATCCTTTTGATCATTTACAATCATCATTATTCATGCTCTAACATCTCAATTAATTAATTAAATTTTTATTTTGAATTATACTTTAAAAAATCTTAAATAAAGATCAATTTTATTCACAAAATATTTTGATTTTTCTACTTAAATCAATGCTTCTCAACCTTTTTCCTATTTTAGCATTCCTCCTTTATTAAACAATGAATCATTTATTTTAAAAAGTAAATCGCGAACTACTCGTTGAGAATTTCAAATGAAAGTTTAAAAAAAAAAAGCAAATTTAATTAATGACTGACGTAACGTTTTAAAAATTAGGAAATTAAATTTTTTAAAATATTGAACCAATCTATCAACCTCGACCCATTAACTCATTCTTTCCATTATCCAAAAGCGTAATTCTTTAGTTATAAGTCGAGAAATATTAGTTTAAATTTTAATTTAATTAATAATTAATGTAACAATTTTAAAAAATCATCAATTAAAAATAAATTTTTTAAAGTATTTAATCACTCTTTCAACCTTAACCTCTTAACTCATCCTTTCTATTATCCAAGAATACAATTCTTTAGTGAGAAATAGATCAAGCACTACTGGTTGAAAAGTAATATCTTAAATCATAAAATATTTTTTAAATATGAATTTAGCAAATAATCGACTATTTACAATAAAATAAATAAAAATTCGTAACATTTCTCATAGATTTCAACTATTATACATTAAAAAACAAAAGATGTAGTTGAAATAAAAATTTGATAAAACTTCTCTACATTTTTATTTTATATTTTTGAACAAAAAAATATCCTAATTCTCACTTTTAGTTTCTTAGAATACTTTTATTTTTATTTATTTTTTCGCTAAGAAACAGTAACATATCCAAACTGTCATGAATAATTTATGTTTAGCAACATTAAAAATTTCATCCTTCATTATATACTTTTATCATCTATATTTTATGCAACTGTTATATATCTATTGATGTAATTTTCTTTTTAGGTGTATTTTTTTATTTTTTAGTTAATTGTTTAAGATTTTTTGGATAAACATTAAGATAAAATGGAAAGAAACCATTATCACTGAAAGGATCTTTTTTTTGTAATTTGCTCATTACATAGGTGTATACTTCAATGCAACTCAAGAGATTTTGTTAGACGAAATCGAGAAAGCAATTATAATATTTGCGTATGGTTTGAATTCATTTGCTAATGATAAAAACAATGCCAGAACAATTTTATCTTCAAATCTTAATTGTAACGCTTCGGGAGAATCGAAATGGAACAAAGGATCGTACTTTTTCAAGTAAGATTTTATTCTTAAAAATAATAAAAAAAATTAATTGAGATGCTTTAAAAAGAGTTCTTACACGTCTTAAAAATCGAATAAATTATTTTTTAGATATCTTAAAAATATCGATATTAATGTCGATATTAAAGGAAAACCGAAGAGGCGCATCACTTTTGATGCTGAAGGTGCTCTGAAGTACGTGGAGATTGCAGTGATGAATTTAAACAAGGGTAGAAAATGGGATAGGGTATGTATTCATTTATTTTTAAGTTTAAAGTCTTCTTCATCACTTCTACAAAATATAAACATAAGAAAAAGCTTCTTTTTGTTTACGTTACGAACATTTGGGTGAGATTAGAAAGTGGTTTAAAAAATTCGAAGAGGGATTAAAAAATTAAAAATTTTTTAAATTTTTTACTGAAAATTTTCTTGGCAAACAACCGTATATTTATAAAAACCAAATTTTTTAAAATTATTTTAGATTTTTAGCGTAATCTTCTTGAATATTAATGTATTATAATTAGAAAAGTAAGGGCTATAATCGCTTTAAATGAAACTAAAAGTACAAATAGTTAATTAAATTTCTTAATTAATTTCTGTTTTTTTAACATTGTCATTAATTATATGTTAAAGTAAGACATGTTTCGTATGTCGATATCGAAACTTCGAAGTCATAAAATGCTACGTTCACTTTGCTATAACGTTTTATAGTTGTAGTTACTATCTGACAAAGTTGGAGTCTTCTATTTTCAGGTAGGTACATGGACTGAAAAGGGTCTAAGTATTAAGGATATAATATGGCCAGGTGATTCTGCATCTCCTCCTCGTGGTGTCCCCGAAAAATTTAATCTGAAAGCCACCTTTATGGAAGAACCACCTTACATCAATATCGTAGAACCTGATAATAAAACGGGAAATTGTAAAACTCATAGAGCTGTTCCTTGTCGAGTGGTAAGGCCTGAAATGACTAAGTAAGTGTCTTTTTAATATTATAATTTAATTATTTTTAAAGATTAAATTTAGTTTCGTGCAGAAAATATTTGAGTTTAAAGATTTTCGAGTAATTTTAGGATATTGCAAAAGTGTAATACCCATTGCAATTATTTCTTGTGAGAAGTAAACGCTGTTGTAGTTTAAAATTACTCTTATGCAAAAGTGAGTGAAGCTTTAATCATTTTTATGATAAACACTTTAGTTTTGTGACATGTTACGAGAACTCGCAGTGAGTATTGTAGTTTTGAAGCATGGGTTGTTATGAGAATACTGTACTTGATAGACTATTAAACCATTTTTGATTATGACAGCCTAAAAATAGGGTCAATGGTATTGAAATGCTAACCTAAGCGATGGGCATTGTAATGAAAATTAACGTTTGGTTCCGAGAATGCTTGCAAAAGTTATTACAATTGGCGTTACTGTTTAGAATTATTTTTGTTTGAAAAGCCCATTGCAATGGGATTTTGTTACGAGAAAGGCAGCTTTTGGGTTAGTATTTATTCAAATTTTATCGCGAAACTGAATGACAATCGATGACAAGACACGAGAAACAGAATAATTTTCAATAAGTTTAAACATTAATCCGAAAGACAAACATGTAAAAGAATTATCGACCATAATATCACTTAAATGATTTGTTTCCTTCAACATAAAAGGGGAGGAAGATGTATCGGAATACAAAAGCTGTCAATTAACTGATGGCATCGTTGAACAAACAAGAATCGTGTTAAGGTCAATAGGCACATCAAACAGGAATAATTCAGTTGGTACCACATCTTTTAATATCAAAAATAAACAAATGATTCATTAATGTCAAATTAATTCATTAGAGGAAAATATTGTCTAACAAATTGGCTAAGTTTAATCGAACTTTGAATTCATAAATAATGCAGGAAGATAGAGAAGAAAAAAATGAAACTATTCCTCATTATTATGCAGATCCATAAGTACTTAAAAGTTTTAAATTACTCGATAATTTTGATATTTATAAATTAGTTAAAGCAAAATCTATAAGTAAGTGAGAATGTTACTACACCTCTAAGGTCAAGAAAGGATTATTGATTGGTACAGTTATCGGAGATCTTTCGCTTTCTCTGACACAAAAATAGGTTTATGTAACATAAAAAAGTAGATCAAAGAGTATTTCATGTAACAATAACTCGATATAACATGCAGTAAATATTCCGATATTTAAAGTGAAATTTAAGCATAAAACATGTGTTAAAGTGTGTAACAAAATATTCAACTAAGTCTGCTTTATTATTATTATTATTATTATTATTTTAAATAAAAATCTTTATTTTTTCCTATATTTTAAGTTTTGTATCGATATTAAAATTTTACGTAATGTTACAGTTTCTTTTCAACGTTAGCAATATTTTTCAAGTTAAATGCCACTTATTCAATTTAGTAAAGAAACTACTTGATACTTTCTTTATTCTTCTTGCATTATTCACAACTGTTGAGTTTCTAGAACATATTTATAAAATAATAAAAGCATCAAAATGTTGAAATTATCAACAGAATTTTATATATTTTATTCTATATTTTATATAGAATAAAAGGCCAAAAAGTCAGTTAACTAGTGTTTTTTTTTTACAAAATTGAAGGAAACGTAAGTAAAACGAGCAATTATTTAATTTATTTAATTTAAAATATATACTCTCCATTTCAAATTAAGTGTCTTGCCCCTGTACATCATACTTTTCCTGCTAGCAATAGAGTCGTGCCTGTCATCTATCTAACTCATTTAAGGGGGAAATTTTGAATTGAAATGACGTGATTTCCGTTCTAAACCGAAAATTAGCTGACTTTTGGTCCACCCTTCTTATATGTATACTTACTTCCCAGGAAGCATTTAAATATATATTTATATTAATCTCGTAAATAATTCTCAAGAAGGTAATTAATGATTTAAGAAATGATTATATTTATTCATTTAGAAATGATAAAACGAAGTAGACACCTCATTTGTTTATTCTTCAAATAAATTAATCATAACAAGTATAAAAATAAAGAAAAGGATAAATTATCTTTCGCTAATTATAGCTGAAATATTTCAAAAACATGATTACCAGTCTGTAATGCTTATAATTAATAATTTATATAATTATCTTCGTAAATATATAACTAAAAATATTATATTTCCAATAGAAAAATTTATGTCGTTCGTCGAATATTTTTCTTATTATTATTGTTTAAGTAATAATGTTTATTCAGTTATAATTTATGCACGAAAACATCGAGTTTCTATTATATATAAATTTATTCAGGAAAGAAATTCGGATATAATGGAATGATCGAGCCAGACAAAATACCATGCTTGACATTAATCAATGGTTTTTCAATCGAAGAAACCAGGAAAATAGTAACTTGTATGAAATCATAACCGCTGATTTTAGATTCGAGCAACCAGAAATATATAACGTTGATTCGTAACCGCTGATTTTCGGTAATTGTACTCGAAAAGTATACACGTTTGTCCACAATTACTAGTTTCCAATCGGAGTAACACGTTTATCAACAGTCTCTGGTTTTCAATTTAAGTATCCCAATAAAACTTGTTCTTCCACAATTACATGTTTTCAATCAGAGCACCATGAAAATAGCTCCTTCATTCACAATTTTTTTTTTGTTTTCAATCGGAGCATCGAGGAAAGTAGTGTGTTCATTTATAACTACTGGTTTTCAATTAGGGTGCAAAAACGTAGTATCATTTTCACGATTATTGGTTTTTACGTTTACGGCTCCGTTATGTTAACAGAAGGGAAGTATGGACATCAATCAAAAATGACCCCCCAAGATTTTTACATTTTTGGACTCGGGAGTCCTTGAAACGTCGAGATATGGAAAAAATTCGGGTTTTTTTTCCTGTATGTACGGATATTAGTGTGTATTTGCGTGGCACAAATTTGTTCACCCTGTTTGAAGCTTAATAACTCTTGTGCCTTCTGTCGAAAATTTATGAAATTTTTCAGGGAGGTTTGTGTATTATGGAAATAGATGCTGCTAAATTTTTTCTGTTTAAAGGTAGAGAGGGTGGAGAGATAAAGGAGGTCGTGTATATATATCTCCAATAGCTTCGGACTTAATGACGATTTTACTCGTTATTAGCATTTACAATTTTTTTTATAAAACCCATCTCTACCCTCAAAATTAAGCTTTTTGCCATTTTATAATAATTAAAAATATATAAGTTATTTTTAATAATAAAATATCGTAACAGATGACGCCATACACGCAGATTTAAATGTTGCCGGGAAAGTTAAGCAACTCATTGCTGGATTTTTTAATCAGAGTTTCTGGAAAAATGTGTTAGTTTAAAATCCCGGTTACCTATCAGAACACAGAAAAGTCTCAGCACGTTTATTCATACGTAACGTTGATTAGTTACGTTACTGAGTTTTATTTTTAGTTTTAGTCGTTATATAGATGTAGTTTTAATACAAAAATTACGCCGACCACAATTACTGATTTTTAATTAAAGCACTTTGGAAGGTAGACTGATGGGTTCATTGGTAGTTACTGATTTTTAATCACAGAGCACGTAACTTCAAAAACGTAACACATCTCACCGTAATCACTGGTTTTCAATTAGAGTATCCAGGTAAACGTGTTTATTGTAACCATCGATTTTCAATCAGAGCACCAGAAAATTAGTACGTTTATCTACAAGTGCCTTTTTTTCAATCAGAATGCGCAAGAAAGTATCACGTTCATTTTTAATTAGAGAATTCAGAAAAAAAGTAATACGTTTATTCGAAACTACTGATTTCCAATTAGAATATCTCGAAAGCGAACGTGTTTATTTGCAATTATTGGTTTTCGATCAAAGTAT
>NW_019384992.1:282349-315230 GCF_000671375.1 Centruroides sculpturatus | reverse complement strand
AATTTTTCGAAAAATTTCTTCTTAGTGTACATTCTCTTGACGTACCCTATTAAAACGCAATCAAAAACGCAAAAACCTGCATCTAAAATAGTATAATAGAAGCCAAGTTCTTCACAGTAAGCCTTAATCCTAACCATCTCCCTTCAGTGAGAGAAATTTTGACATGTATATTATATAAAAACATGTGCATATTCGAATGCAGTGTCGTGTCAAAATTTCAAAGGAATTGGTAGGAACAAGCAAACATTACATTTTTATTTATATAGATAGATAGATGATCTGCTTTAGTTCATTTTCACAGAAAAGCATAATGCCCCTCAGAAAAGCAAAAGCAAATTTAGGGCGTTGTACTCGTAGCGCCATCTGTTGGACATAAAAGCCTTAACCTAGATTATATCTTTTAATTTATATGAATGTTTAATGGAATAATATACAGCCTATGTCCACCATGAAGTTCCATTCTAAATATTGGTGAAAGAATTTTTGAAATCAGATGAGTAGCTTCAGAGATTACCCGCTACATCCAAACTTACTTACTTACAAACATTACCTCTTTATTATAATAGTATAGATGTGACACAGTGCCAAAGGTAGGTGTACCAAAAGATGTCTGTTGTAATGCAAGTGGATTTAGCCACTGATGGAGGACATGATGAAGGATTGGTTGGATGTAGTATGGTTATGTAGACCAGGAGCTTTTGTTAAGACAGAAGCCATGCTTGCTTCACAAGTTTCTGTGGTCATTTGACTGATGATATGAATAAAGCTATTGCAGAGAACATGGATTGTGTGGTTATCCCAGGCAGGATGACCACCCAACTCCAAGTTTTGAATGTTTGTGTCAACAAACAATTCAAAGATGATATAAGAGAACAATATCATTTCAGGCTTCTAAGTGGCCAATTTAACTTATGCCAGCTGGAAAAGTACAGAAACATTCTCCTCCAAGCCTTTGATATCCAAGTGATATCTTTCTGCAAATTCAAATTATAATCAAAATAACCATCAAAACTAATGTGCATTTAGAAAATTTAATATATTTTAATTGTGTTTATAATGAATGTTTCTACTCAAAAAATAATGAAATATATTAGAAATTGAAGAGATTCAATAATTTGCCATTTATGAAAGTTTAATCTCCAAATTTATGAATATAAATTGCATGAATTAACTATTGAAGTAACTATGAAATTTATTGAATTGCATCTGTAATTTTATGTGATTGTATCATTTGTGCATTTTCAATGGCAGTACTTTTGTAGAATTGAGTTGTTTATAAATAGTCTATCTGAAAAAAATTCAGATTTTAATAAATATAAAACTAAATAATAATAATGTAGTCAACAATTTCTGTAGATTTTATCTTAAACTTCTTAATTATCTATATCATTGATAATTTTTAATATTTATATATATATATATATATATATAATAAGTTGAGTAGAATTTAATTAGATGTTTACTTTATCCGAATTAAATGTCTGAATAAATTATTCAAATCTGGAAACACCGAAAATTATATTTTACATTAAATATAAGTGAGATCATTTACATCATTTATATATTTATAAACTTAATAATTTACTATAAATACGTGAGAATTTTAAAATATTTTGATATAATACAAGCAACAAGTTTAAAAATAAAGAAAAATGGCTGCTTAAAATTTGAAAACAGCGATCTTTAGTAATTCAATTTGATGCTCTACATCCTCATTGATAACGTTACCAATAAAATTGTTCAGAATTTTTATCATTTTGGATCAACTTTTTAATAAAATTATTCATGAAAATTATCTTTGCTTCAAGTAGTAATCATTAAATCGATCTAAAAAAATGACTATATTCATCATCATCTTTACAATAACTTGTCATAAACGATAACTTTTCCTTATTCTTGAATATCAGTTATGACGTGGGGAGAGTATCGGGAGTTTTTAGATGAAGTAAATATACATGAGAATTGATTTTGTTTTTGTAAAAAATTTAGAATTTTTAAAATATATTATCATGTATATTTATATATTAAATATGTAATTTAACAAGCAATTATTTACTGTGACATCGTCACAATGCTGGGATGTAATTTTTATTCATATTTTTAATTTATTTAATTTAAAATATATGCTCTCCACCTCAAATTAATAGTGTCTTGCTCCTGTACATCATACTTTTCCTGTTAGCAACAGAGTCGTAATGGTCATCTATCTAACTCTGTTCTCGAGATTAAGGAAAGACAGACGGACGGACGGACGATAATAGGAATTTATAGGTCCACAATTTTTTAAATAGCAGCCCGAAAATTAATTTAATTAATTGCTAGTTTTTATGAGGTATCAACAGTTTTTAGACAGAGAAAATACGAATTAAAATCTATTTTTTTCGTGAGAAATTGCGGCTTTTTTGGTAAATATTTTAATATATTATCCGGAAATATATAAAATATTTCCAGGATTAATTGTATTACTTGTAAATCAATTAAATTAATGATTTTCGTGTGTAGATTTACGATAAATACCGGATTATAAAATAGAATTTAGATCTTATTCGTTTTCTTAAATGAAAAATTTTAATAGATTCTTAAATGAATACTTTAGTTTATTGCCTGGAGTTGCATAATCATAAATTCTGAGTTTCTATTCCAAAGTATACGGTGATATCTTTATAATGATACATGGGAAATTATCAGAAAATGTATCTTAATATATATAAAGTAGGTTTTCTTGTAAAATTTCTATTTTTTAACGAAATATTTACTTTTAAATACTTTAAAATTTTTTAATATATTTTGATTATAAATAATTTTCTATATAATTAACATAATTATTAGAAAATTTAATTAATTAATTAAATAATTCTTAAGTTCAGTATATTAAAGTTCGCACTTTTAATAGATTCAAACTGGCTTAAGATTTTTATTTTTAAATGATTTTATAAAGTTAATTATTAACTAAAATTACGTGTTTTTTTAAATATTTAATTTAATAATTAGTATTTGCTCATTTATACCTGATTTTTCAACAAAGGTAAACAAAATAAAAGATTTATTCCTCTGTTAACATGTGTTTATAAAAAGGGAGGAAAATTAAATAAATGTGGAAAAATCTTAATTTGATAAACAGGTAAAAGTGTAATTTTTATGAATATTTATACTGTTTTCTTAGTGTTTTTAAAACAAATGATCCGTAGTTTGTTGCGGTTAATTTTAAATTTGATTAAGTACACGTTAATGTATGGCTAATGTGGATGTTGCAACATCTGCCAGGATAAAAGAGGAGAATACAAATTTGTTCATCATCTTTTCTTAATATTATAAATCTGGAATAATTTTTAAATTCATTAATTATAATTATATATACATGTTTAATTTTTTTTATTTTTTTTATACAAAAGCGCAAATTTTAGTATTAAGAATAAGTTCAACAGAATTACTTTAGTGTCATCTCATTAAGCTTGTTAAACAAGCGAATTATTTAAATATGTTGCTCGTTAAATTTAATTTGTACACTTTAATGTTGTACTTATTTAAATACAGTATGAAATTAAGTATATTATACTGAATGTACAAGATATATATATATATATATATATATGTAGACATGTTGTAACTAGACTTATTATAGTCCCAAGCTATAATACTTACGAGACTCTTCTCACTCCATCAAATAAGTTAAAAGCATGAGATTCTAAGCTACAGTCACGTGGCCCGAGTTTCTAAGCTTTAAATTATTTAATTTTTGTATATATAGGCCTTTTATATATGTATAACGACTGTAATTAATATGGGTACCTCCTCAGATACTTTATCAATAAAACTCCTCAAATAAGGAATTTATATGATTAATAAATTAAATTTTATAAAGTATTAAACGTAAATTAATTTAATAAAAATGAATTTATGATATACAATAAAGTTTTAGAGCATTGGTATATTATTGTCATCCTTCAATAACTGCAAATTTTTATTTATTTTTTTTAATAGAAAATTGAAATAAATTTTGTGGAAAATCGAATCACTTAGTTTCCATCTTTTATACTTGATTTAACTCGTTATGTTTTAAGTATTGTTTACATGCTCCAATTACCGATTTTTCGCTTGCATTTCCCGAAAATTACTCCTTTTATTTTCTTTTTTTTTTATTCAATTTTGGTCAAGTTTAGTGTATATTTTTTTCTTTTTTAATATATATATTAAAAAAACTAAGTGGAAATTTCTATAAGAATATATTTAAGAAGAATTGTATGATAATAAAATATAATTTTTCTTATCAGATTTAACGTTTCGGTAGCCACAAATGGTTCGGATTATTATAAATGTTGTGCTGGCTTCTGCATCGATCTGCTTCAGAAATTCGCAGATGACCTTAGTTTTACATACGATCTTTACGAAGTCGAAGATAAAAAATGGGGAGCGTTAAATGTAAGTATGGATTTTTATCAAATACAATTTTCCCATAATTATTCAACAATTCTCAAAATGACACACTAGTTTTCTCAAATTTCCTATGTAGCGCCATCTAATGTTTTAAAAATAAATTATTTTTTTATGATCTCTTTAACACTTGTGCCATTCTTATTTAATTTTTTAAAAAATAACAATATTATGCAACTAACTTTTACAGAACGGTACGTGGAATGGTCTGATAGCCGATCTTTTATCTCATAAATCTGACATCGTTGTTACTTCCTTCAAAATTAACTCAGAAAGACAAAGTGCCGTCGACTTTACCGTTCCTTTCTTAGAAACTGGAATTGCTATTGTTGTAGCTAAAAGAACTGGAATAATATCTCCCAAAGCATTCCTTGGTAAGCTTTTTTTTTCTCTCTTTTCCTTCATTCAGAATTAATTTGCATGAAAAAACAATTGAAAAATCCAGTGCCACGTTATCCTATGAACAAACAAGAGCAATTTCCTGGGTCTTCCACCAAGAGGGGACTTCAGGAATCTTTTATAAGAAATAGTCCCCCTCCCCGAAAATTTCCCAGAAGAAAAATGTCTGAATTCAACACTACGTGGGACCTCCTAATTTAAATATTTTTGGGTTTCCCAACGCTGGAAAAATCAAAAATTGAATTTATTTTTGTTTCAACGTAAAGGATCACAACAAGATTTTGAAATTTTTTACATAATTTTTACATAAATTTAATGTCAATAATAATATTAAAAGGGCATCGACTCTTGCAGAATAGCCTTTCGGAATGAATTTATCAAAATATTTTCTCTATTTATTCATAAAATATCCTTCAGATTAGCCAAGAAAAAATATATAAAAGAGGATTTAAGATTGGTAAATCTGGAAACAGAAAAATAAAAAGAAAAAAAAAACATTTTGATCCGATAAATGTTTGAATGGAATACTCTAAATATGGAAAGAAATATATAAATAAATAAAAAACACAAGTTGAGTGAGGATAGGAAAACAAAAACGGACTTATATATGAAGTACTTATACAACGAATAAATGTGATATCAAATAGATGTCAGTTATTGACAGCAAACACTACTCTTGGAGAGGTTGGTATATCCCGAGGCGAAGACAAGCCTTCACTGATATGTATTCTAACTGACATTTCGAGAACAAATAACTCGATATCAAAAAAAAAAAAAAACTCTACAGCTATTCTGTAGATGTTGGGATAATTCTTTAATTATGTCACAGTTTTTGTGTCTCCGTAGGAAGTTGCGATAAATAATTTATAAAGTCAATNCCTGTACATCATACTTTTCCTGCTAGCAATAGAGTCGTGCCTGTCATCTATCTAACTCATTTAAGGGGGAAATTTTGAATTGAAATGACGTGATTTCCGTTCTAAACCGAAAATTAGCTGACTTTTGGTCCACCCTTCTTATATGTATACTTACTTCCCAGGAAGCATTTAAATATATATTTATATTAATCTCGTAAATAATTCTCAAGAAGGTAATTAATGATTTAAGAAATGATTATATTTATTCATTTAGAAATGATAAAACGAAGTAGACACCTCATTTGTTTATTCTTCAAATAAATTAATCATAACAAGTATAAAAATAAAGAAAAGGATAAATTATCTTTCGCTAATTATAGCTGAAATATTTCAAAAACATGATTACCAGTCTGTAATGCTTATAATTAATAATTTATATAATTATCTTCGTAAATATATAACTAAAAATATTATATTTCCAATAGAAAAATTTATGTCGTTCGTCGAATATTTTTCTTATTATTATTGTTTAAGTAATAATGTTTATTCAGTTATAATTTATGCACGAAAACATCGAGTTCCTATTATATATAAATTTATTCAGGAAAGAAATTCGAATATAATGGAATGATCGAGCCAGACAAAATACCATGCTTGACATTAATCAATGGTTTTTCAATCGAAGAAACCAGGAAAATAGTAACTTGTATGAAATCATAACCGCTGATTTTAGATTCGAGCAACCAGAAATATATAACGTTGATTCGTAACCGCTGATTTTCGGTAATTGTACTCGAAAAGTATACACGTTTGTCCACAATTACTAGTTTCCAATCGGAGTAACACGTTTATCAACAGTCTCTGGTTTTCAATTTAAGTATCCCAATAAAACTTGTTCTTCCACAATTACATGTTTTCAATCAGAGCACCATGAAAATAGCTCCTTCATTCACAATTTTTTTTTTGTTTTCAATCGGAGCATCGAGGAAAGTAGTGTGTTCATTTATAACTACTGGTTTTCAATTAGGGTGCAAAAACGTAGTATCATTTTCACGATTATTGGTTTTTACGTTTACGGCTCCGTTATGTTAACAGAAGGGAAGTATGGACATCAATCAAAAATGACCCCCCAAGATTTTTACATTTTTGGACTCGGGAGTCCTTGAAACGTCGAGATATGGAAAAAATTCGGGTTTTTTTTCCTGTATGTACGGATATTAGTGTGTATTTGCGTGGCACAAATTTGTTCACCCTGTTTGAAGCTTAATAACTCTTGTGCCTTCTGTCGAAAATTTATGAAATTTTTCAGGGAGGTTTGTGTATTATGGAAATAGATGCTGCTAAATTTTTTCTGTTTAAAGGTAGAGAGGGTGGAGAGATAAAGGAGGTCGTGTATATATATCTCCAATAGCTTCGGACTTAATGACGATTTTACTCGTTATTAGCATTTACAATTTTTTTTATAAAACCCATCTCTACCCTCAAAATTAAGCTTTTTGCCATTTTATAATAATTAAAAATATATAAGTTATTTTTAATAATAAAATATCGTAACAGATGACGCCATACACGCAGATTTAAATGTTGCCGGGAAAGTTAAGCAACTCATTGCTGGATTTTTTAATCAGAGTTTCTGGAAAAATGTGTTAGTTTAAAATCCCGGTTACCTATCAGAACACAGAAAAGTCTCAGCACGTTTATTCATACGTAACGTTGATTAGTTACGTTACTGAGTTTTATTTTTAGTTTTAGTCGTTATATAGATGTAGTTTTAATACAAAAATTACGCCGACCACAATTACTGATTTTTAATTAAAGCACTTTGGAAGGTAGACTGATGGGTTCATTGGTAGTTACTGATTTTTAATCACAGAGCACGTAACTTCAAAAACGTAACACATCTCACCGTAATCACTGGTTTTCAATTAGAGTATCAAGGTAAACGTGTTTATTGTAACCATCGATTTTCAATCAGAGCACCAGAAAATTAGTACGTTTATCTACAAGTGCCTTTTTTTCAATCAGAATGCGCAAGAAAGTATCACGTTCATTTTTAATTAGAGAATTCAGAAAAAAAGTAATACGTTTATTCGAAACTACTGATTTCCAATTAGAATATCTCGAAAGCGAACGTGTTTATTTGCAATTATTGGTTTTCGATCAAAGTATAAACTATCTTAGAATATTTATCCATAATCACTAGTTTGAAAGTTAACAAGTTCATTTTCAATTGTAGTTTTTATTTAGAGTGTTCAATCAGTATTTCCAGATAACAAGTTCGTCCACAGTTACCATGTTACTTTTACGGTTCTGTTATCTATAACAGAGGGAAAGTATGTCGATGGGTTTAAAAAAATGACCCCATCAATCAAAACTTTTACATTTTTGGACTCGGGGATCATGAAACGTCGACAAATGCAAAAACTGTCGGAGGTTTTTCTGTATGTATGAATGTTAGTGTGTGTGTGTATGTGGGTGGGCACGATTTTGTTCATCTAATTTCAAGCTTAATAACTCCCGTGCTTTTTGTCAAAAATTTCTGAAATTTTGCAGGGAGGTTTGTGCATAAGGGGGATTAATACTGTTAAATTTTGGTGGTTAAAGGTTCACGGGGTGGGGAGATAGAAGGGGTTGTGTGTACCCTTACTAGGGTCGGACGTAATGAAGATTTTACTAGTTAATAACATTTACATTTTTTTATATATATAAAACTCACCCCTACCTTAAAAATTAAGCCTTTTGCCACCTTATAATAATTAAAAATATGAAAAGTTCTTTTAAATAAAATATCGTAACAGATGCGCCACACACAGTTTTAAATGTTTCCGGGAAAGTTAAACAACTCATTGCTGGATTTTTAATTAGAGCACTCAAAAAGTAGTATATTCATTCGCAAACACCGGTTTTCAATCAGAATATCAGTACGTTCAACCAGAATAACCAGAAAAATATGTTCATTGGTAACCAGTACTTTTCGGAGCACCCATCAAAGTGCCACGTTCGTCACTTCAGAGTACGTTTAGTAACTATTATTTTTAGCAAAATAATGAATAATTTCAGCATTCCAATAATCTAAAAAAATACAGCAAACGAAGTTGCTTAACTTTCTCGGCAACATTTCAAATTTTTGTGGCACCATCTGTTACGATATTTTATTTTAAAAATAACTTTTATACTTTTAGTTATTAATAAAATAGCAAAAAACTTCATTTTGAGAGTAGGAACAATTCATTTAAAAAATTATAAGTGTAATAACGAGTAAAATCGTCATTAAGTCCTACCCTACTCGAGATACGACGCATGACCTCCTCTATCTCCTCACCTCCTCGACCTTTAACCAGAAAATTTTAACAGCATCGATCCCCCTAATACACAAACCTCAATGCAAAATTTCAGAAAATTTCGACAAAAGGCACAGGAGTTATTAAGCTTCAAAGAGGTGAGCAATATCGCACCCTCCCACACACAAAACCCTCTATCTCCCCATCCCCTCGACCTTTATTCATCAAAATTTAACAGCATAAATTCCTCTAATACTCAAATCTCCATGCATAATTTCAGGTCCCCCGAGTCCAAAAATATAAAAATCTCGAGGGTAATTTTTTCACACATTGCCATACTTTCCCTCTGTTACATATAACAACCGGGAAAGTTTAAAAAAAAAATGAGTTAATCAACCCGGGAAAAAAAGAATCAGGAAACAACAATTCACTCATTAAATTATACAATTGATCTTACACAAAGATTACACATAAATCTACCATTTGCAAAGTATTGAGCGTAACGAATGTAATTAATTTGTTACGTGAACGAAGTTTACACATAAATTTGTATAGATAAAAACCTTCATAATTTAGTAATTTAATTTAATTAATGGAAGAAAAAAAAAACACGTAAAATGATTTTACACTAATGTTAATTAGTGTAAATTATATTAGTGTCGTTAATGAGATTTCGTGAAGAGAAAAGTAAAAGAGAGAATAAAAAATAATTTAAATTTTTTAAATAAAAATTTACAATTTATTATAATTGAATTTCAAATAAAACTGTTTTTAATGCGAATTTAGATGTATTTTTAAATTAATTTTATGCAGTTACAAAAAGTCACTTGATCCAAATTTAAACGTACGTTTTGTTTTATTTTGAAATTAAATAAAATGTATTTTATTCTTTATGTAATTTATATTATTATAATTAAAATGGCAAATGAGAAGACGTTTCGTGCCAATTTAGGCCACGATGTTTCGTGTAATTATTCTTATAAAAATAATTACTAAGCATCACCTGACCTAAATTCGTATCATAATCACGTAATCTAAATCTGTGTCCATTTAACTGTTTTATGTATTTGTTTTATAAAAGTATCTAGAAAAAAATCACGTGACCTAGAAGTGTAGTTTTAGATCACGTGTTCTAAGTTTCTAGACATTTGGATCACGTGATTTAAGGTTGTATATTTTTATGTCACGTGAACTTTAGACCACGTGATAGAAATTTAATTATAATTAATATATAATTATACATTAAATTTAACCAAGTTCTAAATGACATTTACGAGATTGATAAGTTTAAATATTTATTTTAAATGGATTTAAAACTATACAAATTAAATAGGTTTATAATTATATTTACCTTTTCTATGATGAAATCTCATTTTTATTTCTTTCAATCGTCAATAGGAAATATTTTGTATATTATTTAAATAAAATAATATACCAATTAATTGTAAATAAGGGCCATTACATACAAAATAATTCAATTTATTTCGAATAGTTTTAAGTATTGAAAACTCATATCAAAGTTTATACAAGCAAAAGAATGATAAATTAAATATTTACCTTTTTCATCTCCGTCATCCTTCTCCCTTTAAATTTATAATTTATTTGTATTTCTAATAATATATTTTATATAATTTTTTTTACTATAGTTAGCTTTCTATTTTTACATTAGCATTCCCGATAATATAAAATATACAGTGAACTCGATATAGCGACACCCGACGTAACGAACTTTCGTTACAGCGAACAGTTTTCTTGTTCCTTTCCATTCTCGGGTTTCCGGTTTTCCGAGACTCTTCCGGATTTTTTCCCACTGACGCGTAGAATCGGAAGACTTTATTCTAGAAAATGTCGCTACAATGAAGTGTCTTTCTTTTTTTTACTACGTTTTAAACGTATTTCTTCCACTAGAAGAGTAAAAATACACGTGCCACCTTGTATCGTTCTGGAAGAATTCATTTTATTCCGGATTTTATCCCCAATTACCTGGTAATTCCTATTTGTGGATACTTTAGTTAAGGTGGAACAAGCATTAATTTGTCCAAAATTTTTCGCAAATAAAAAACACAATTACTAATTTTCAATTTTCCATCGTTGATTTCGTTAACTTTTCTGTTTCTCTGTCCGATTTTCTTTTTGTTTTTGCTTTGTCCGCATTCTCCTCACTGTTTTTATCGAATTTGGAGGGGGGCAGCTACACCCTGCTTTGTACGATCATGGTTATTCTTTACGTATATAGTGAGCTTTTGATATATTCAGTCTCTTAAGAGTTCATTACATCGAGGGTCTAATATATACATATAAGTCATGTAAATATATATATATGGAATTTCCTATCCTTAAATGAGCATTTCTAGCAATATATTATCGAGATTTTTATTCTCAAGTGAACATTTCTAGTAATATATTATAGCGATTTTTAAAGTAGTATTTTTGATAATACATATCGATATTTTTATTCTTAAACCAGCATTCTCAACAATATATATATACATATCAAACCATTAATTTTTAAACTAATATTTCTAGTGAACACTCTACTGTTAAGAGCCTCTCATCTTAATTCTTCAGCATCTTTCTGATCATTTTAAATAAAAAAGTAAATAAATAAAATGAAAATAAAAGTGAATATTCTTTACGACATTTCCTTTCAATATTATTTATTTTTATAAAATATATATATATATATTCTTTTTCAATTTACTTTAGTTTGGTTTCTTTTATCACACTCCTTTGTTTGGATATAATCTTTTTTTCAATATCCTCCTTTAATATGTTTGATTTTATTTTCAATTTNGTGAATATATATATATATATATATATATGTAGACATGTTGTAACTAGACTTATTATAGTCCCAAGCTATAATACTTACGAGACTCTTCTCACTCCATCAAATAAGTTAAAAGCATGAGATTCTAAGCTACAGTCACGTGGCCCGAGTTTCTAAGCTTTAAATTATTTAATTTTTGTATATATAGGCCTTTTATATATGTATAACGACTGTAATTAATATGGGTACCTCCTCAGATACTTTATCAATAAAACTCCTCAAATAAGGAATTTATATGATTAATAAATTAAATTTTATAAAGTATTAAACGTAAATTAATTTAATAAAAATGAATTTATGATATACAATAAAGTTTTAGAGCATTGGTATATTATTGTCATCCTTCAATAACTGCAAATTTTTATTTATTTTTTTTAATAGAAAATTGAAATAAATTTTGTGGAAAATCGAATCACTTAGTTTCCATCTTTTATACTTGATTTAACTCGTTATGTTTTAAGTATTGTTTACATGCTCCAATTACCGATTTTTCGCTTGCATTTCCCGAAAATTACTCCTTTTATTTTCTTTTTTTTTTATTCAATTTTGGTCAAGTTTAGTGTATATTTTTTTCTTTTTTAATATATATATTAAAAAAACTAAGTGGAAATTTCTATAAGAATATATTTAAGAAGAATTGTATGATAATAAAATATAATTTTTCTTATCAGATTTAACGTTTCGGTAGCCACAAATGGTTCGGATTATTATAAATGTTGTGCTGGCTTCTGCATCGATCTGCTTCAGAAATTCGCAGATGACCTTAGTTTTACATACGATCTTTACGAAGTCGAAGATAAAAAATGGGGAGCGTTAAATGTAAGTATGGATTTTTATCAAATACAATTTTCCCATAATTATTCAACAATTCTCAAAATGACACACTAGTTTTCTCAAATTTCCTATGTAGCGCCATCTAATGTTTTAAAAATAAATTATTTTTTTATGATCTCTTTAACACTTGTGCCATTCTTATTTAATTTTTTAAAAAATAACAATATTATGCAACTAACTTTTACAGAACGGTACGTGGAATGGTCTGATAGCCGATCTTTTATCTCATAAATCTGACATCGTTGTTACTTCCTTCAAAATTAACTCAGAAAGACAAAGTGCCGTCGACTTTACCGTTCCTTTCTTAGAAACTGGAATTGCTATTGTTGTAGCTAAAAGAACTGGAATAATATCTCCCAAAGCATTCCTTGGTAAGCTTTTTTTTTCTCTCTTTTCCTTCATTCAGAATTAATTTGCATGAAAAAACAATTGAAAAATCCAGTGCCACGTTATCCTATGAACAAACAAGAGCAATTTCCTGGGTCTTCCACCAAGAGGGGACTTCAGGAATCTTTTATAAGAAATAGTCCCCCTCCCCGAAAATTTCCCAGAAGAAAAATGTCTGAATTCAACACTACGTGGGACCTCCTAATTTAAATATTTTTGGGTTTCCCAACGCTGGAAAAATCAAAAATTGAATTTATTTTTGTTTCAACGTAAAGGATCACAACAAGATTTTGAAATTTTTTACATAATTTTTACATAAATTTAATGTCAATAATAATATTAAAAGGGCATCGACTCTTGCAGAATAGCCTTTCGGAATGAATTTATCAAAATATTTTCTCTATTTATTCATAAAATATCCTTCAGATTAGCCAAGAAAAAATATATAAAAGAGGATTTAAGATTGGTAAATCTGGAAACAGAAAAATAAAAAGAAAAAAAAAACATTTTGATCCGATAAATGTTTGAATGGAATACTCTAAATATGGAAAGAAATATATAAATAAATAAAAAACACAAGTTGAGTGAGGATAGGAAAACAAAAACGGACTTATATATGAAGTACTTATACAACGAATAAATGTGATATCAAATAGATGTCAGTTATTGACAGCAAACACTACTCTTGGAGAGGTTGGTATATCCCGAGGCGAAGACAAGCCTTCACTGATATGTATTCTAACTGACATTTCGAGAACAAATAACTCGATATCAAAAAAAAAAAAAACTCTACAGCTATTCTGTAGATGTTGGGATAATTCTTTAATTATGTCACAGTTTTTGTGTCTCCGTAGGAAGTTGCGATAAATAATTTATAAAGTCAATTTGTCTGGTAGAATAAATTCAAAAATAATATTAATTAAATTGTAGAGAGGAGGAATGTGATATCCCAAAGAGAATTTGGGTAAAATTTGATACATAAAATGGACCTCCATTTATGAAATTAAAAAAACACGCGAAATTCTTTGGAACTTTCTGAAAAAAAAAATGCAATTTCCATCTGTAAAAAGTTTAATAAAATATGGATTTTGATTTGATAGATTTTTCCTTATTTTTTCTCTTATTTCTTTTTTTAGAACCATTCGATACGATTTCTTGGATAATGATTTTGCTCATAAGCATACAAGCTGCAGCCTTCTCCATTTTCTTTTTCGAGTGGTTAAGTCCCGCAGGATACGATAAGAAAATGTTGCCAGCTAGAGGTAAGTTTGAATATTGCATTAAATGGTAAATAAGTATAGATTTTAATAATGCTAATATCTAAAATATACCACAGAAATGCGCTAGATTATAATAATTGTTTTTTGAAAGACAAGAGATGTTTTTACAAATTAAATTGTGTAAATATTTATTTAAAAAATTATATATATATATATATGTATGTATATATGTATATATATGTATGTATTTATTCGTGTATATAAGACAGTGTAGCACTTTAAATTTGCATTACTTTTTGTGAAAAATTCCTACTTCTCTTCTCTATGCTTCATCTATCAGACGAGAATGATTCGAATCCCGGTAAGTAAATAGAGAATCCTTATGTATATTGTATAGTATATGTTGCATATTTGACATAGAATGATTTCTACAGTAATAAATTGTTTTTATATACATTTTTTATGTGTAAAATTCAAAGAGGTGCACGAATTGTCAATGGTTGTTTACATTTTATTTTTGTACTGTATTTTAATTAAAAATTCTAATTAATTAGCATGATTAGCTTTTTTTTATATTTTTTTTGTAGAAGAATAGTTTCAGTAGTATTTTTAAATGGAATTTTCCGTGGTTTAAGTGTTGATTAGTTGATAACTGAATATTTTATTCTCATAATTGGCATTTTTTTAATACGTAGCTTGATTAGTTTCGTGGCATTCAAAAATATTATTATGTTTTTTTTTGTCTTTAATAGATCACAAATTTTCGTTGTTCAGAACATATTGGTTGGTATGGGCTATTTTATTTGGTGCAGCCGTCAATGTAGATTGTCCTAGAGGTTATACAGCACGTTTCATGTCCAATGTGTGGGCCATGTTTGCTGTGGTTTTCCTCGCCATATATACAGCTAATTTAGCAGCTTTTATGATCACTCGTGAAGAGTATTATGACTTAAGTGGAATTGAAGATAAAAGAGTACGCATCATACACACATATATATAATGGTTTACGCGTCATTTATAATGTATGTACTATTTCTTTTGTGATTTCAGTTGCAGTACCCAACGATGGTTGATCCACCATTCCGCTATGGCACCATCCCCTCTGGCAATACAGAGACGGTACTTAAGAGAAATAAACCAGATTTATACATGTACATGAAGAAATATAACCAACCATCAGTACAGGATGGTATCAAAGCAGTGAAGATGGGGTAAATAATCATGCATTCATGAATTTTTAACTAATAATAACTCGATAAAAGACTCGATTCTAATGAAATTTCAGTTATAATTAATATCGATAAGGGTGTAAAATTGAAAATAATATTTCTTAAACAAATTTTACAGTGTAAAATTAAGTAATTTATGTATTTTTATTATATATACTGGTATATATTTTTTATTAAATTCAAATTGTTAAAAAATTTATGACTTTACACACCGAAAGATGCAGCATTTTTATGGCAACTCTCCAAATATACCTCAGTAAAAATTTGAAAAATTTACAAGAGATGGTGTATGTCATATTTGTTGAAGTACTCATGATGGGAACGTGATCAGAATATGTTTTCAATACATATATAAATGGATAGACAGTTAATATTCAAATATACAAAAAAGGATGCGTGCTCCATATACAAACAGAGCGTGAAATATCCAGAATAATAAGAGCATATATAACCTTTTTTTCCAGGGATCTAGATGCTTTTATATACGATTCAACAGTTTTAGAATNTTAGTGTGGCACCATCTGTTACGATATTTTATTTTAAAAATAACTTTTATACTTTTAGTTATTAATAAAATAGCAAAAAACTTCATTTTGAGAGTAGGAACAATTCATTTAAAAAATTATAAGTGTAATAACGAGTAAAATCGTCATTAAGTCCTACCCTACTCGAGATACGACGCATGACCTCCTCTATCTCCTCACCTCCTCGACCTTTAACCAGAAAATTTTAACAGCATCGATCCCCCTAACACACAAACCTCAATGCAAAATTTCAGAAAATTTCGACAAAAGGCACAGGAGTTATTAAGCTTCAAAGAGGTGAGCAATATCGCACCCTCCCACACACAAAACCCTCTATCTCCCCATCCCCTCGACCTTTATTCATCAAAATTTAACAGCATAAATTCCTCTAATACTCAAATCTCCATGCATAATTTCAGGTCCCCCGAGTCCAAAAATATAAAAATCTCGAGGGTAATTTTTTCACACATTGCCATACTTTCCCTCTGTTACATATAACAACCGGGAAAGTTTAAAAAAAAAATGAGTTAATCAACCCGGGAAAAAAAGAATCAGGAAACAACAATTCACTCATTAAATTATACAATTGATCTTACACAAAGATTACACATAAATCTACCATTTGCAAAGTATTGAGCGTAACGAATGTAATTAATTTGTTACGTGAACGAAGTTTACACATAAATTTGTATAGATAAAAACCTTCATAATTTAGTAATTTAATTTAATTAATGGAAGAAAAAAAAAACACGTAAAATGATTTTACACTAATGTTAATTAGTGTAAATTATATTAGTGTCGTTAATGAGATTTCGTGAAGAGAAAAGTAAAAGAGAGAATAAAAAATAATTTAAATTTTTTAAATAAAAATTTACAATTTATTATAATTGAATTTCAAATAAAACTGTTTTTAATGCGAATTTAGATGTATTTTTAAATTAATTTTATGCAGTTACAAAAAGTCACTTGATCCAAATTTAAACGTACGTTTTGTTTTATTTTGAAATTAAATAAAATGTATTTTATTCTTTATGTAATTTATATTATTATAATTAAAATGGCAAATGAGAAGACGTTTCGTGCCAATTTAGGCCACGATGTTTCGTGTAATTATTCTTATAAAAATAATTACTAAGCATCACCTGACCTAAATTCGTATCATAATCACGTAATCTAAATCTGTGTCCATTTAACTGTTTTATGTATTTGTTTTATAAAAGTATCTAGAAAAAAATCACGTGACCTAGAAGTGTAGTTTTAGATCACGTGTTCTAAGTTTCTAGACATTTGGATCACGTGATTTAAGGTTGTATATTTTTATGTCACGTGAACTTTAGACCACGTGATAGAAATTTAATTATAATTAATATATAATTATACATTAAATTTAACCAAGTTCTAAATGACATTTACGAGATTGATAAGTTTAAATATTTATTTTAAATGGATTTAAAACTATACAAATTAAATAGATTTATAATTATATTTACCTTTTCTATGATGAAATCTCATTTTTATTTCTTTCAATCGTCAATAGGAAATATTTTGTATATTATTTAAATAAAATAATATACCAATTAATTGTAAATAAGGGCCATTACATACAAAATAATTCAATTTATTTCGAATAGTTTTAAGTATTGAAAACTCATATCAAAGTTTATACAAGCAAAAGAATGATAAATTAAATATTTACCTTTTTCATCTCCGTCATCCTTCTCCCTTTAAATTTATAATTTATTTGTATTTCTANTCATCATCTATACAATAACTTGTCATAAACGATAACTTTTCCTTATTCTTGAATATCAGTTATGACGTGGGGAGAGTATCGGGAGTTTTTAGATGAAGTAAATATACATGAGAATTGATTTTGTTTTTGTAAAAAATTTAGAATTTTTAAAATATATTATCATGTATATTTATATATTAAATATGTAATTTAACAAGCAATTATTTACTGTGACATCGTCACAATGCTGGGATGTAATTTTTATTCATATTTTTAATTTATTTAATTTAAAATATATGCTCTCCACCTCAAATTAATAGTGTCTTGCTCCTGTACATCATACTTTTCCTGTTAGCAACAGAGTCGTAATGGTCATCTATCTAACTCTGTTCTCGAGATTAAGGAAAGACAGACGGACGGACGGACGATAATAGGAATTTATAGGTCCACAATTTTTTAAATAGCAGCCCGAAAATTAATTTAATTAATTGCTAGTTTTTATGAGGTATCAACAGTTTTTAGACAGAGAAAATACGAATTAAAATCTATTTTTTTCGTGAGAAATTGCGGCTTTTTTGGTAAATATTTTAATATATTATCCGGAAATATATAAAATATTTCCAGGATTAATTGTATTACTTGTAAATCAATTAAATTAATGATTTTCGTGTGTAGATTTACGATAAATACCGGATTATAAAATAGAATTTAGATCTTATTCGTTTTCTTAAATGAAAAATTTTAATAGATTCTTAAATGAATACTTTAGTTTATTGCCTGGAGTTGCATAATCATAAATTCTGAGTTTCTATTCCAAAGTATACGGTGATATCTTTATAATGATACATGGGAAATTATCAGAAAATGTATCTTAATATATATAAAGTAGGTTTTCTTGTAAAATTTCTATTTTTTAACGAAATATACTTTTTGTTATTATTTTTTTTAAAAAAACATTTAATAAAGTAAATTTCTCTTTAAAAATACTTTAAATTATTAAATGCGGGTATATATATTTATTTTTCACTGAAAGTTCATAAATTAAACTAAACGTACGAGGTGGCTCAAAAGTCTGTTAACCATCCTAAAGAGGAAATTACTGTATTATTCGAATATTTATATATTTTGTCATGTTTTCACGTTGTTTAAACTCAGTTTACCATTCACAAGTAGACATAAAATTACAAAAAAACGGTTAACTGATTTTTAGACCACCTTGTATATTCTCATTGTATAAACACGTATTCTTACTGTACGTGGCCCTAAATTCAGTTAACTATCACAATAATCTCATTCAAATATTTAAACATCTAATCACGTTATTATCGTTGTTCAAAAGTAAGTTTACGCTTCGTATTCACTTGGAAGATAAAAAACAAACTGACTTTTAGGCCACTTTGTATTTCAAAACAAATATTATTTATTAATCGTTTAAATATATAAAAATAATAAGTCGAAGAATTTTAAAAATGAATTCAAAGATTTTCTCTTGAAAGATGTTAGATAGATGGCCGGTAAGAGTTTATACAAGCAAAAGAATGATAAATTAAATATTTACCTTTTTCATCTCCGTCATCCTTCTCCCTTTAAATTTATAATTTATTTGTATTTCTAATAATATATTTTATATAATTTTTTTTACTATAGTTAGCTTTCTATTTTTACATTAGCATTCCCGATAATATAAAATATACAGTGAACTCGATATAGCGACACCCGACGTAACGAACTTTCGTTACAGCGAACAGTTTTCTTGTTCCTTTCCATTCTCGGGTTTCCGGTTTTCCGAGACTCTTCCGGATTTTTTCCCACTGACGCGTAGAATCGGAAGACTTTATTCTAGAAAATGTCGCTACAATGAAGTGTCTTTCTTTTTTTTACTACGTTTTAAACGTATTTCTTCCACTAGAAGAGTAAAAATACACGTGCCACCTTGTATCGTTCTGGAAGAATTCATTTTATTCCGGATTTTATCCCCAATTACCTGGTAATTCCTATTTGTGGATACTTTAGTTAAGGTGGAACAAGCATTAATTTGTCCAAAATTTTTCGCAAATAAAAAACACAATTACTAATTTTCAATTTTCCATCGTTGATTTCGTTAACTTTTCTGTTTCTCTGTCCGATTTTCTTTTTGTTTTTGCTTTGTCCGCATTCTCCTCACTGTTTTTATCGAATTTGGAGGGGGGCAGCTACACCCTGCTTTGTACGATCATGGTTATTCTTTACGTATATAGTGAGCTTTTGATATATTCAGTCTCTTAAGAGTTCATTACATCGAGGGTCTAATATATACATATAAGTCATGTAAATATATATATATGGAATTTCCTATCCTTAAATGAGCATTTCTAGCAATATATTATCGAGATTTTTATTCTCAAGTGAACATTTCTAGTAATATATTATAGCGATTTTTAAAGTAGTATTTTTGATAATACATATCGATATTTTTATTCTTAAACCAGCATTCTCAACAATATATATATACATATCAAACCATTAATTTTTAAACTAATATTTCTAGTGAACACTCTACTGTTAAGAGCCTCTCATCTTAATTCTTCAGCATCTTTCTGATCATTTTAAATAAGAAAGAAAATTAGTCCGGTTAACTGACTTTTGGACCCCCCTGTAAATTAAAAAAAAGTAAATAAATAAAATGCAATCATTCAAATTTTTAAAAGTGAATTATCGAGAACCTCTATGAATTTTATTATTTACATTAATGCTTTATTTCCTTTATATGCTGTTATTTATAATAATAATACAGTCAAAACCTCCGAATAGCGGCACCGATCAGAGCATAAAAACGTTCGTTGTTCAGAGGTGGCCATTATTGAAGGTTCGACTACATATTTTTAACATTAATATAAAAGCTAATTTAATCAATTTTACCTTTATTTTATGCTAAAATTTGAAAGAAATTAATTAAAATTTATTTATTTATAACTAGAAGAAATTATTGTAATTAATTTAATGAATATTGAATAATTATTGTTTATGTTATTTAACATTTTATTTGTTTATTGATAACACGCATCTGCATTATAATGAGTCAAAGATGTATGTTCGCTACATCTATACACATTTTATTTTTAGTTATTTCTATTATAATAGCTGTTTTCCCTTGGTTCCTTAATAGAAAAACTCTCCATTCTTTCAATAAAAATGATTCATTTTCCATTAAAAAAATTATACAAATTATTATTTAATTAATAAGTTTAATTAAAGGGTCTATATAATTTATATAACACTTCATATTAGGATTATATCATTTAACTAATTAGTATTAGAAATTATAATGAGGTGGGGTGATGGGATCCTCTTTAGAGACTCTAATGCACGTGATTGAAGGATTTACTCTTAGATTATGTAATTCCTTAATTATTATAAATTAGAGGATTACAGGAGCCTAATTAATCTCTAATTCTAATGCTTAATATTCTAATTAAGCATTTGTTTGTGCCCGTTTAATTAAGATCCGTTTGTTGCTTAATTCTCTGCGGAATTAACGTATTAAGATTAGTAAATTTATGAATTTTCTAATGTTTCGAAGATGTTAAATTAGAAAATTAATAGAAAATTTAAATACTTTTTAACTACTGAATATTTTGAAATTATTATTTTATTTTTTAAACGACATTTTTTAAAAAGATTATAACGATTTAATATTATTAATTAAAGACAGTCTGCCCAAAAGGGGGCCACCATTTATGAAGTCTGGAACACGAAAAATAAATGGTGGCCCCTTTTTGGGCAGACTGTCTTTAATTAATAATAATAATCTCCATTAGACGAAAATTTACAAAAAGAAAAAAATTTTAATGTATCGTCACCAGGGGGAAGTTTCCGAAATCTGCATTTTCCAGCGCTCATTCCAGTAGATAAAAGCAGAAACACCCCATAGGAAGAATGGAAAGCAAGACGTCTGTGTAACACCAGTTCCTTTTTTAAAAAGTTTTTTTTAATTGGATGTAATTGTGTTTTTTAAAGGACTGTTTTTAAATTCTGGCGGCATGTAGCCTATAAAGAAAGGTCTGTCNTACATAAAAGTTGTAATAAGTTCAAATTCAAACGAATTTCGAACGAATGATTCCATTACAACGAAAACTATTAAAACCTGAAGATGGCCTATACGAATTGGCCGAAAACGTTTGGAATAAACAAAAATAACTCGGCAAAAAAATTCAGGTGTGTGTGATTTATTATTATAAATAGATAACATTGCTGAGAAGGTAGATAGAATATATATATATATATATATATATGTAGACATGTTGTAACTAGACTTATTATAGTCCCAAGCTATAATACTTACGAGACTCTTCTCACTCCATCAAATAAGTTAAAAGCATGAGATTCTAAGCTACAGTCACGTGGCCCGAGTTTCTAAGCTTTAAATTATTTAATTTTTGTATATATAGGCCTTTTATATATGTATAACGACTGTAATTAATATGGGTACCTCCTCAGATACTTTATCAATAAAACTCCTCAAATAAGGAATTTATATGATTAATAAATTAAATTTTATAAAGTATTAAACGTAAATTAATTTAATAAAAATGAATTTATGATATACAATAAAGTTTTAGAGCATTGGTATATTATTGTCATCCTTCAATAACTGCAAATTTTTATTTATTTTTTTTAATAGAAAATTGAAATAAATTTTGTGGAAAATCGAATCACTTAGTTTCCATCTTTTATACTTGATTTAACTCGTTATGTTTTAAGTATTGTTTACATGCTCCAATTACCGATTTTTCGCTTGCATTTCCCGAAAATTACTCCTTTTATTTTCTTTTTTTTTTATTCAATTTTGGTCAAGTTTAGTGTATATTTTTTTCTTTTTTAATATATATATTAAAAAAACTAAGTGGAAATTTCTATAAGAATATATTTAAGAAGAATTGTATGATAATAAAATATAATTTTTCTTATCAGATTTAACGTTTCGGTAGCCACAAATGGTTCGGATTATTATAAATGTTGTGCTGGCTTCTGCATCGATCTGCTTCAGAAATTCGCAGATGACCTTAGTTTTACATACGATCTTTACGAAGTCGAAGATAAAAAATGGGGAGCGTTAAATGTAAGTATGGATTTTTATCAAATACAATTTTCCCATAATTATTCAACAATTCTCAAAATGACACACTAGTTTTCTCAAATTTCCTATGTAGCGCCATCTAATGTTTTAAAAATAAATTATTTTTTTATGATCTCTTTAACACTTGTGCCATTCTTATTTAATTTTTTAAAAAATAACAATATTATGCAACTAACTTTTACAGAACGGTACGTGGAATGGTCTGATAGCCGATCTTTTATCTCATAAATCTGACATCGTTGTTACTTCCTTCAAAATTAACTCAGAAAGACAAAGTGCCGTCGACTTTACCGTTCCTTTCTTAGAAACTGGAATTGCTATTGTTGTAGCTAAAAGAACTGGAATAATATCTCCCAAAGCATTCCTTGGTAAGCTTTTTTTTTCTCTCTTTTCCTTCATTCAGAATTAATTTGCATGAAAAAACAATTGAAAAATCCAGTGCCACGTTATCCTATGAACAAACAAGAGCAATTTCCTGGGTCTTCCACCAAGAGGGGACTTCAGGAATCTTTTATAAGAAATAGTCCCCCTCCCCGAAAATTTCCCAGAAGAAAAATGTCTGAATTCAACACTACGTGGGACCTCCTAATTTAAATATTTTTGGGTTTCCCAACGCTGGAAAAATCAAAAATTGAATTTATTTTTGTTTCAACGTAAAGGATCACAACAAGATTTTGAAATTTTTTACATAATTTTTACATAAATTTAATGTCAATAATAATATTAAAAGGGCATCGACTCTTGCAGAATAGCCTTTCGGAATGAATTTATCAAAATATTTTCTCTATTTATTCATAAAATATCCTTCAGATTAGCCAAGAAAAAATATATAAAAGAGGATTTAAGATTGGTAAATCTGGAAACAGAAAAATAAAAAGAAAAAAAAAACATTTTGATCCGATAAATGTTTGAATGGAATACTCTAAATATGGAAAGAAATATATAAATAAATAAAAAACACAAGTTGAGTGAGGATAGGAAAACAAAAACGGACTTATATATGAAGTACTTATACAACGAATAAATGTGATATCAAATAGATGTCAGTTATTGACAGCAAACACTACTCTTGGAGAGGTTGGTATATCCCGAGGCGAAGACAAGCCTTCACTGATATGTATTCTAACTGACATTTCGAGAACAAATAACTCGATATCAAAAAAAAAAAAAACTCTACAGCTATTCTGTAGATGTTGGGATAATTCTTTAATTATGTCACAGTTTTTGTGTCTCCGTAGGAAGTTGCGATAAATAATTTATAAAGTCAATTTGTCTGGTAGAATAAATTCAAAAATAATATTAATTAAATTGTAGAGAGGAGGAATGTGATATCCCAAAGAGAATTTGGGTAAAATTTGATACATAAAATGGACCTCCATTTATGAAATTAAAAAAACACGCGAAATTCTTTGGAACTTTCTGAAAAAAAAAATGCAATTTCCATCTGTAAAAAGTTTAATAAAATATGGATTTTGATTTGATAGATTTTTCCTTATTTTTTCTCTTATTTCTTTTTTTAGAACCATTCGATACGATTTCTTGGATAATGATTTTGCTCATAAGCATACAAGCTGCAGCCTTCTCCATTTTCTTTTTCGAGTGGTTAAGTCCCGCAGGATACGATAAGAAAATGTTGCCAGCTAGAGGTAAGTTTGAATATTGCATTAAATGGTAAATAAGTATAGATTTTAATAATGCTAATATCTAAAATATACCACAGAAATGCGCTAGATTATAATAATTGTTTTTTGAAAGACAAGAGATGTTTTTACAAATTAAATTGTGTAAATATTTATTTAAAAAATTATATATATATATATATGTATGTATATATGTATATATATGTATGTATTTATTCGTGTATATAAGACAGTGTAGCACTTTAAATTTGCATTACTTTTTGTGAAAAATTCCTACTTCTCTTCTCTATGCTTCATCTATCAGACGAGAATGATTCGAATCCCGGTAAGTAAATAGAGAATCCTTATGTATATTGTATAGTATATGTTGCATATTTGACATAGAATGATTTCTACAGTAATAAATTGTTTTTATATACATTTTTTATGTGTAAAATTCAAAGAGGTGCACGAATTGTCAATGGTTGTTTACATTTTATTTTTGTACTGTATTTTAATTAAAAATTCTAATTAATTAGCATGATTAGCTTTTTTTTATATTTTTTTTGTAGAAGAATAGTTTCAGTAGTATTTTTAAATGGAATTTTCCGTGGTTTAAGTGTTGATTAGTTGATAACTGAATATTTTATTCTCATAATTGGCATTTTTTTAATACGTAGCTTGATTAGTTTCGTGGCATTCAAAAATATTATTATGTTTTTTTTTGTCTTTAATAGATCACAAATTTTCGTTGTTCAGAACATATTGGTTGGTATGGGCTATTTTATTTGGTGCAGCCGTCAATGTAGATTGTCCTAGAGGTTATACAGCACGTTTCATGTCCAATGTGTGGGCCATGTTTGCTGTGGTTTTCCTCGCCATATATACAGCTAATTTAGCAGCTTTTATGATCACTCGTGAAGAGTATTATGACTTAAGTGGAATTGAAGATAAAAGAGTACGCATCATACACACATATATATAATGGTTTACGCGTCATTTATAATGTATGTACTATTTCTTTTGTGATTTCAGTTGCAGTACCCAACGATGGTTGATCCACCATTCCGCTATGGCACCATCCCCTCTGGCAATACAGAGACGGTACTTAAGAGAAATAAACCAGATTTATACATGTACATGAAGAAATATAACCAACCATCAGTACAGGATGGTATCAAAGCAGTGAAGATGGGGTAAATAATCATGCATTCATGAATTTTTAACTAATAATAACTCGATAAAAGACTCGATTCTAATGAAATTTCAGTTATAATTAATATCGATAAGGGTGTAAAATTGAAAATAATATTTCTTAAACAAATTTTACAGTGTAAAATTAAGTAATTTATGTATTTTTATTATATATACTGGTATATATTTTTTATTAAATTCAAATTGTTAAAAAATTTATGACTTTACACACCGAAAGATGCAGCATTTTTATGGCAACTCTCCAAATATACCTCAGTAAAAATTTGAAAAATTTACAAGAGATGGTGTATGTCATATTTGTTGAAGTACTCATGATGGGAACGTGATCAGAATATGTTTTCAATACATATATAAATGGATAGACAGTTAATATTCAAATATACAAAAAAGGATGCGTGCTCCATATACAAACAGAGCGTGAAATATCCAGAATAATAAGAGCATATATAACCTTTTTTTCCAGGGATCTAGATGCTTTTATATACGATTCAACAGTTTTAGAATATTTAGTTGGACAGGACAACGAATGTCGTCTTCTAACAGTAGGATCATGGTATGCAATGACCGGTTACGGTTTCGCTTTACCAAAAAACTCTAATTATTTAAATATGTTCAACAGAGAGATGATTAAGTATAGAGAAAATGGTAAATAATTTCTTAAAAATTAAATTTCTTTTTAACATTTCGTAATAATTTCAATATACACTTTAATTCTTTTAAGGTGATTTAGAAAGATTACAAAGATTTTGGTTCCAAGGGGCTTGCAAGCCTACAAAGAATAAGCGTAATGTGAGCAAGCCTTTGGATATCAATCAATTTATGAGCGCCTTTTTATTGCTAGGATGTGGTGTTTTTTTAACCATTTGCCTCTTGGGTCTAGAACACGTGTACTTCCGTTACATCAGGAAGCACTTAGCAAAGAAAGATGCTGGTGGCTGCTTCACCCTTATCAGTCTGGTGCGTATACATTTACCTACATAATCCGTAATTTCCAAGTTTAAATATCATATTTGGAAATATTAATTCTAATTATAATTAATAGTAATGTTTTAATTCAATATTTAAATTTTTAATAACAGTGGCCATCAGTCAGAAATTAAATTAATGGTCTTAATTTGAATGCAATTTTAAAAATTAAAAAAAAATATTACAATAGTTGTAATGTTTTGAATTAAAATATTTTTATAAAAGAAAATTTGTAGCGTGTGCCAAAAATGCAACAGAGATTTAATTTAGAAATTAATTAAACTTCATTAATTATCGCCATTTCTTTAGAAAATGATAAAAATATCTCTTTTGAAATATATGGAAAATAATCAAATCTATTCAAGTTTGTTTAATTCCGAACGAATTAAAAGTAGAAAAGAATCTAATCTCGATAAAGGTCAAAGTAGATTTATTCAATCGTTAAGACGTAACAAGTCAAAGATTCTTCCTTCTTACGATTAGACTTTAATTGCTCCCATTGGTAAGTCGAAAATACCAGTTTTTTTCCCCAAAGGAAAAGAATCTTAGTGCTGCAAACCAATCACGTTTCCAAAGTCTTGACACAAATCTACTCTATACGCCATTTATAATCCCCAAACTTTCTACTACCGAAAGTTGCTTTTGGTAAAGACTTTCTATCCAGAATCTTAAATAATTCAATTTACAAAAGCAAATTAATACATTTTTTTTTTCTTTTTTAATGCATTTCTACAGTATTATTTATTTTAAAATAGAGTATGGGAAAATCCCTGAGTTTCAGGGGTGCTGTGTTTGAGGCCCAGGACATGATAAAACATCACAGATGCAAGGATCCCATTTGTGATACTCAACTATGGAAAGCTAAGCACGAATTGGATATGGCGAATTTGAAAATACGTCAACTTGAAGCACAAATTGAAGGAAGGTAAAGAAATTTTACAATATTTTAAGAAATATTGACTTANAATTGTGTAAATATTTATTTAAAAAATTATATATATATATATATGTATGTATATATGTATATATATGTATGTATTTATTCGTGTATATAAGACAGTGTAGCACTTTAAATTTGCATTACTTTTTGTGAAAAATTCCTACTTCTCTTCTCTATGCTTCATCTATCAGACGAGAATGATTCGAATCCCGGTAAGTAAATAGAGAATCCTTATGTATATTGTATAGTATATGTTGCATATTTGACATAGAATGATTTCTACAGTAATAAATTGTTTTTATATACATTTTTTATGTGTAAAATTCAAAGAGGTGCACGAATTGTCAATGGTTGTTTACATTTTATTTTTGTACTGTATTTTAATTAAAAATTCTAATTAATTAGCATGATTAGCTTTTTTTTATATTTTTTTTGTAGAAGAATAGTTTCAGTAGTATTTTTAAATGGAATTTTCCGTGGTTTAAGTGTTGATTAGTTGATAACTGAATATTTTATTCTCATAATTGGCATTTTTTTAATACGTAGCTTGATTAGTTTCGTGGCATTCAAAAATATTATTATGTTTTTTTTTGTCTTTAATAGATCACAAATTTTCGTTGTTCAGAACATATTGGTTGGTATGGGCTATTTTATTTGGTGCAGCCGTCAATGTAGATTGTCCTAGAGGTTATACAGCACGTTTCATGTCCAATGTGTGGGCCATGTTTGCTGTGGTTTTCCTCGCCATATATACAGCTAATTTAGCAGCTTTTATGATCACTCGTGAAGAGTATTATGACTTAAGTGGAATTGAAGATAAAAGAGTACGCATCATACACACATATATATAATGGTTTACGCGTCATTTATAATGTATGTACTATTTCTTTTGTGATTTCAGTTGCAGTACCCAACGATGGTTGATCCACCATTCCGCTATGGCACCATCCCCTCTGGCAATACAGAGACGGTACTTAAGAGAAATAAACCAGATTTATACATGTACATGAAGAAATATAACCAACCATCAGTACAGGATGGTATCAAAGCAGTGAAGATGGGGTAAATAATCATGCATTCATGAATTTTTAACTAATAATAACTCGATAAAAGACTCGATTCTAATGAAATTTCAGTTATAATTAATATCGATAAGGGTGTAAAATTGAAAATAATATTTCTTAAACAAATTTTACAGTGTAAAATTAAGTAATTTATGTATTTTTATTATATATACTGGTATATATTTTTTATTAAATTCAAATTGTTAAAAAATTTATGACTTTACACACCGAAAGATGCAGCATTTTTATGGCAACTCTCCAAATATACCTCAGTAAAAATTTGAAAAATTTACAAGAGATGGTGTATGTCATATTTGTTGAAGTACTCATGATGGGAACGTGATCAGAATATGTTTTCAATACATATATAAATGGATAGACAGTTAATATTCAAATATACAAAAAAGGATGCGTGCTCCATATACAAACAGAGCGTGAAATATCCAGAATAATAAGAGCATATATAACCTTTTTTTCCAGGGATCTAGATGCTTTTATATACGATTCAACAGTTTTAGAATATTTAGTTGGACAGGACAACGAATGTCGTCTTCTAACAGTAGGATCATGGTATGCAATGACCGGTTACGGTTTCGCTTTACCAAAAAACTCTAATTATTTAAATATGTTCAACAGAGAGATGATTAAGTATAGAGAAAATGGTAAATAATTTCTTAAAAATTAAATTTCTTTTTAACATTTCGTAATAATTTCAATATACACTTTAATTCTTTTAAGGTGATTTAGAAAGATTACAAAGATTTTGGTTCCAAGGGGCTTGCAAGCCTACAAAGAATAAGCGTAATGTGAGCAAGCCTTTGGATATCAATCAATTTATGAGCGCCTTTTTATTGCTAGGATGTGGTGTTTTTTTAACCATTTGCCTCTTGGGTCTAGAACACGTGTACTTCCGTTACATCAGGAAGCACTTAGCAAAGAAAGATGCTGGTGGCTGCTTCACCCTTATCAGTCTGGTGCGTATACATTTACCTACATAATCCGTAATTTCCAAGTTTAAATATCATATTTGGAAATATTAATTCTAATTATAATTAATAGTAATGTTTTAATTCAATATTTAAATTTTTAATAACAGTGGCCATCAGTCAGAAATTAAATTAATGGTCTTAATTTGAATGCAATTTTAAAAATTAAAAAAAAATATTACAATAGTTGTAATGTTTTGAATTAAAATATTTTTATAAAAGAAAATTTGTAGCGTGTGCCAAAAATGCAACAGAGATTTAATTTAGAAATTAATTAAACTTCATTAATTATCGCCATTTCTTTAGAAAATGATAAAAATATCTCTTTTGAAATATATGGAAAATAATCAAATCTATTCAAGTTTGTTTAATTCCGAACGAATTAAAAGTAGAAAAGAATCTAATCTCGATAAAGGTCAAAGTAGATTTATTCAATCGTTAAGACGTAACAAGTCAAAGATTCTTCCTTCTTACGATTAGACTTTAATTGCTCCCATTGGTAAGTCGAAAATACCAGTTTTTTTCCCCAAAGGAAAAGAATCTTAGTGCTGCAAACCAATCACGTTTCCAAAGTCTTGACACAAATCTACTCTATGCGCCATTTATAATCCCCAAACTTTCTACTACCGAAAGTTGCTTTTGGTAAAGACTTTCTATCCAGAATCTTAAATAATTCAATTTACAAAAGCAAATTAATACATTTTTTTTCTTTTTTAATGCATTTCTACAGTATTATTTATTTTAAAATAGAGTATGGGAAAATCCCTGAGTTTCAGGGGTGCTGTGTTTGAGGCCCAGGACATGATAAAACATCACAGATGCAAGGATCCCATTTGTGATACTCAACTATGGAAAGCTAAGCACGAATTGGATATGGCGAATTTGAAAATACGTCAACTTGAAGCACAAATTGAAGGAAGGTAAAGAAATTTTACAATATTTTAAGAAATATTGACTTAAATTATATATATATATATATAATTCAATATTACGTATTGAATATCATTTTCTAAAAGGAAAAATCAATGTGTAATTATCATATTAATTTTTTTTCAACTCTTTTACGTTGTGGTTTTTTTAAAAATTTAAGCTATATTATATCGAATTTTATTCTAAAAAACAAAAAAAGAAACCAGTCGGAAAGAACAAAAGTTAATTATTTTATTTTATTTTTATTCTTTCTTATCAGTGATGCGGAAAAACAAACCATGTTATTACATGTCAATACAACTTGCTCTACATTATTTTTATATCGGGAAACGTGATAAGTCGAGTTGTTCTTTCGAAATCAAATTTAGTGTGAAGATAAATTTCGATATTGAACCAAAAAATTCTGTATATAAATTGCATTGGTTTAAGTCTAGAATAAAAGGAATCACTGTTAAAAAAGAAGAGTTCTGATCATTCTGTTTACTTATCAAATTACTACCGCTACTACTAACGTTGTTAAATTTCCTTTTCAAAATTAAAAATTACTTCCTCAAATATTATATTTATATTCTCAGAATATTTATTTGATAAAAATAAATAAATAAACCTAAACTACTGATGCTACACATTTTTATAAATTAGTATAGGATATTCAGGGATGATGAGTGACGGTGTTTCATTCCCTATTTTTTGGATTTAATGTTTAAAAACAATATTATTGAATTATTAGTTAATTAATATTAAAAGATCGATGATTATTTAGTTTAATCTACTTATTTCTCACAATTCCTTAATTTTNATAAGTTAAAGATTTAAAAAGAAAATTATGTAGTTTATGGAAAATTGAAAGTTAAAGTAATAATTAATTGAATTTAGTAGTTTTTTTATGTTTAGAATTCTAAAAGAATTAAAATACCTTGCTGCTAATAAATATCATTTTATAAATATTTAATAATTTTTACTTTACAAGTTGTAAAAGAATTTTTTTTTAATGATGAAACATCCTCATCTCATGAGTATCCTCTCGAGATAAAGATGCATCACTTAGAAAAAATGAACAATTACTTGATAAAATCTCATCAAATATTCTAAATTAAAATAAAAATACAAGTTTAAATTCTTTAGTGAATAAATATAAATGTAAGTTAAACATTGATTTAATGCTATTATATTGTTTACAATTTGTAATTAAATTGCAGTTTCTCTGCCTTTATTATTACTATGCAGAGAAGCTACCTTCGCAGGATAAAGTTTCATACGAAGTCTATGGAAATGACAGCGTACTTACACGTATTTCTTAAGTTCAGTATATTAAAGTTCGCACTTTTAATAGATTCAAACTGGCTTAAGATTTTTATTTTTAAATGATTTTATAAAGTTAATTATTAACTAAAATTACGTGTTTTTTTAAATATTTAATTTAATAATTAGTATTTGCTCATTTATACCTGATTTTTCAACAAAGGTAAACAAAATAAAAGATTTATTCCTCTGTTAACATGTGTTTATAAAAAGGGAGGAAAATTAAATAAATGTGGAAAAATCTTAATTTGATAAACAGGTAAAAGTGTAATTTTTATGAATATTTATACTGTTTTCTTAGTGTTTTTAAAACAAATGATCCGTAGTTTGTTGCGGTTAATTTTAAATTTGATTAAGTACACGTTAATGTATGGCTAATGTGGATGTTGCAACATCTGCCAGGATAAAAGAGGAAAAAATTTCCCCTAAAAGAAGTTAGATAGATGACCAGCATGACTTTATTGCTAACAGGAAAAGTGTGTATAGGGGTAAGCCACTACTAATTTGAGGTGGAGAGCATATATTATAAATTAAATAAATTAAAAATATATATATTTACTGTATATATTTGTAAAAAGTCCAATATTCGATCTAGGAAAAGCAAGTGATATATTTTGTGAGGTAAATTGGCTTCATATTAGAAAGCCAAAGTAATTTCTCGATAGACACGAGTCATTTATCTTGAAAACAAATAAAATATCACGTGGTTTAAATGAATATAGTTTGTTAATCGCGTAATATTTTTCGCAATTTATAAATTTTCCAATAAATCTATTAACCAATTTAACCTTGAAAGCGTACAAACTGCTCTTTTGGTTAGCGCTCGTCGATTGATTTATCGATCATGTTATTGGCGATCGTGTTATTTACTAGCTAATTACATGAAATATAATTATCTTGAGGAATTACAACATAAAACTTTATAGATAAAATTAATTATCATTAAGAATAATCGCGAAAATAAAGATTATATCAATGGCATCATCATCATCCTCATCGTATCAGTCGTCAACTGCCAG
>NW_019384992.1:222560-272786 GCF_000671375.1 Centruroides sculpturatus | reverse complement strand
ATATATTATTTATTTTAAATATATTTTAAATTTAAACCTGGAATATATTTTCTGATGGATAATGTCCATGTAGATTATAAATTATTTTTGTAATAATTTCTAGTTTTATCGTAAAACTTATAATTAAAAATGAAAGAAAGTAACACCTTGTTTATTATAAATACTTATATTTAATAATAATAAATAACCTACTTATACTTTTACTTTATCGATTCATTCTATATAGTCCATAAATAATCATTAAATTTGACGTTATGTTCTGCAAACTTTAAATTTAAAGCTTGGATAAAAATCTTCATCCTGTAAATGCAGTTTCTCTGCCTTTATTATTACTATGCAGAGAAGCTACCTTCGCAGGATAAAGTTTCATACGAAGTCTATGGAAATGACAGCGTACTTACACGTATTATTTTAATCATTTTACTTATGAGAAGTATTTTAGATTGCTCAAATTTCTTAATTTATGAGAAATATATGCAAGTAATCACTGCTTAGAGTTAATTATATGAATTATTTTATTCTCGAGTTATGAGAAATGGTTTCTTCGTTATATTGGATATGTGGGAATAGATTCTTATACAGTAAAATATGACACGTAGAACGGATTTACAGCATTATAGTGTTATTATTTTTAATGACAGTACTTGTATACTGTATTATGGACAGTAGAGAGTTTGGCATTTTCCGTTATAAAATGCTTTGTATAACGTTACGAGCATTCGTAACGTTTATAAGTACAAAACGAAGCTCCCGTTATAAAATAATCCAATCATATTAGTCTTTTGCTTATAAAGATTTTATTATTCTAACTCCGAAAGACTTAAAAATACTCATTAATTATAATCCAAAAGTAGCACTGGAAACATTTTTGAAATTCAATTTAATGGTTTGATATAAGCATTCGTGTTCCTTAGCAGCTCAGTGCATAGATTTATATACCAAAATATTTTTCCAATTCTTCCGGATCTCCACGATAAGCTTGCCAACTCCCAAAGAATTGATAGAAATCTCTCGAAATTTCGGGAGATTTCCATTCCAGGAGTAAAAAATTCCGAGAAGACTTGACCATTTTTTATTCTCAGTAATATCAATACGCTGCCTCCTATAATTTAGTCTGCTTTAATATATATGTATATATAAAACCCAAATCATCATTCCAAGTAAATGCGAGAAGAATAAGCCCCGGTTTAAGAGTCGAAGAATTTAAAAATGTCTGCCAAATTCCGGAAAATCGGGAGTGTTGGCAATCCTAATCCAAGATTTCCAAGATTTGTATGACTACTCGCAAACTCGCTATATGGTACGATACACAAAATGAGAATTTATAGCACTATTATACCTTATTGAGACATAATAGTGCTACAAATCCTTGTTCTGTGTGTTATAATACCATGCAGTATTATAAAAAAATGTACTAATATCTGGATTATCGACACAGTATAAGGACTATCACTAAATACCATAAATTTTAATGATAATCCTCTCAATTCTCTAAATAAAAATATATAAATTATATTGCTTTTTTAACCAAATTTATTACAATTTATTCCATTTTTTAAAAGTGAAAACTTGGATTTCATTCTTATTTTTTTGCCATCTCACTTTTTACAGATGCATCTGAAACCTTTAAAAAAATTTCAGTCATTTGAAGGGAGGTAATTCTGATTTTTCATACTTCTCCAATGCAATTTTTATTTAAAGTATTTTGTAATAAATGCAACTAAAGTTAATTTCGATCATCTTTACATCCTCAAAAAACCTCCTCCCAACAGTAAATTTCGAGATGAATATAAGAAAAATGTGAGCATCTAAAACTGTAAAAGAAGTTTTGCCTATTTTTTACAGCAAAAAAAAAGTAGAAGAAATTTTAAAATACTTTAAGTGAAGTTTTTAAAAATTTTACTACAAGATTAACTTATATATTAGCACATTAATCTGCAGCAAGATATGCTAGAGTAAACATGCATTCTCATATTGTTTTCTATTGTTAAACATGAAAATTTATTTAAATACTCAATACTATTATGATTAACATTTGTGACAGTGATTTATTATGAGATTAATTATCACTTGCTATGATTATTGATTTTTCTTATTCCTTTCTCCATAACTTATTATAATATTATCAAGATTAACACATATTTTCTCATTAATACTTCATGCAATTTTCAAGATAATCAATACTTTATATTATTTTTAACATTACATTAGCATTAAACAATCTCTTAAATATCAGAGGAATTATGTTATGGCTCATAGGAACTTAAGTTATATCTTTGATTCAAAATGTAAGTTGTATTTATCATTGTAGCAGACATACAGATTGCATTTATGTGCAAGAAAATTGTAATTTTCTCTTATATATAGGGTACTAAAGAGATATTTATATAGTAAATAATTTTCCAGTTCATAAAATTTACATTTTAAAATATTTTACAAGCAATTATTTCTCTATACGGTAAGCAAAAGTGTAAATGTCTATGTGCCTATCCACAAAATAAATTATTCAAAATTTTAAGAATTTTTTCATATTACTCCATTTGATGTGAATAAAACAATATAATTTTTATAAAATTTAAAATAATTATCATCAAATTATGTAATATTTTGACAAAAAAATCTTCAAATGTTTAAGCTTTAATAAAAATAATATATTATTTTTTCACACATTTTAATTAATGTAAAACTAAATTAGAATATTTAAAAAAAACTATTTTAAATATAATTAAATTAAAAAAGAAAATTTTTTTTCAGAAAATTGAATTATTTATTTTATAATGCTTAAGAATCTTTTAAGAAGACAAAAATATAAAAAAATTCAATTAATTCTTGTATACATTAAGATATATTAAAAGTAATTTTTGAATTTTATTATTTAGATCATTAAATAATAATTCAATTAAAATAAATTATAAATTAATTAAGATATTTTTAATTTTTATTAAACATTTTCCTTTAAGAAAAATTCAAATAATCAGATGCATCAATTAGATCAGTAACAGACTAAAAAAATCAATCCAAATTTGAAAAATCCATTGAAAATAATATGAATATTTAAACTTTCTCTTGTTTTTATAGTAAAAAAGTTAATTTTAGGCAGAAAAATTACTTTTTAATTATATAAGTTAAAGATTTAAAAAGAAAATTATGTAGTTTATGGAAAATTGAAAGTTAAAGTAATAATTAATTGAATTTAGTAGTTTTTTTATGTTTAGAATTCTAAAAGAATTAAAATACCTTGCTGCTAATAAATATCATTTTATAAATATTTAATAATTTTTACTTTACAAGTTGTAAAAGAATTTTTTTTTAATGATGAAACATCCTCATCTCATGAGTATCCTCTCGAGATAAAGATGCATCACTTAGAAAAAATGAACAATTACTTGATAAAATCTCATCAAATATTCTAAATTAAAATAAAAATACAAGTTTAAATTCTTTAGTGAATAAATATAAATGTAAGTTAAACATTGATTTAATGCTATTATATTGTTTACAATTTGTAATTAGTGCAACAAATTAACTAACAAACTGAAATTTTAGTAAGTTTTTAAAAAAATAAATTAAAATGACATTATTTTTATTTTTACTCTATAAATTCAGGTAATTTTTTTTTATTTTCTGAAAAATTTTAATGATTTTCCTTAGTAAAATCCATATAAATTAATAATTTGATTTATCTAAAAACAATTTTCTTAGCATCAAAATCAAGATAAATCAAGCATCTAAGAAAATAAAAATGATAATTTAATACTTTAAACAATATAAAAATATTTTTAAAAAGCTTAAATTCATAAACAACATTTCATATAAAATAATTTTAAAGATCTGATACACTTTCTTAGTTGATATACTACTTTCATAGACTGAAAAATATTACTTTTTAAGTTAAAAATCACTGTATAAAAATAAACATTTATATTAAATTTATTTTTTCTTAAAAATAAAATTTTGAAATGGTTTCAAAGTTTTTATTTTATATAAAAAGTCTACAGATATTAGAAGAGATGTGATATTATTTGGGTGCCAAACTGAAAGATGCTGAGGATCAAAGTTGAATTGCATATTAAAACCATATAATTAATGATGCCAAAAACCAAAATATCCTCTACTTTTCGATATTTAACTTTTATAAATAGAGTTTTTTTTGCATATTTTGACAATAAAAATGCATAAAAATTTGTATATCTCTATATATACTACTTATAAATTTTATATTTTTTTTGATAATTGTATTTACTCAATTATCTCTCTAGCCATTGATTTGACTTTGTTTTCTATAAGAATATGTTTTCAGATATATAAATTTCCAATGTAAAATTCAAAAGTTTACACTACTTTAATTAAGAAATTAAATTAGAATTAAGCATTAATATACGTTAAATTTGTTATTTATTATTAAAAATTACAGTAATAAATTATTAAGAAAGAGTAAAAAGTAAAATATGGAAAATCAAAGAGATTTTCTTATTAAAATCCATTAAAAAATTCAAACTTCTGGCTTAATTTGTGGAGGAACCGACAGACAGATTAAGCTAATATGAAAGCTTTTTACTTGTTTATAAACCATAAAATTGATATAATAAAAATTCTAGTTAATCAGGAATTTAATTTATTAGTTAGATAAAAGTTTGTTGTTGTGGTAGCAGCAACAGCAGCAGCAGCAGCAGCAGCAGCAGTAGAGTGGTAGCAGCAGCAGTTGCCTTTCTATCAATAAAAAAGATTTTATTGATCTATAGAACTGCTTTATTTATTCATAAACTGTGAATTTATTGTGAGATGTTCAGACAAAATTCTCAATTAAATTCGGTTGGTGGATAAAGGATAAGTGATGACATCGCTTTAGACATTTCTGTCCTTTAGCAATGGCTTACCTTAATTCAATAAGTTGAATAGAGGAAGTTTAGAAACCTTTAAATAATTAAGACAGAACTACAGTTTGGAATTAGTTTAAAACAGAATTAATTATTAATGAACTTTAATTGTTTTAAATCGATTAATGGATTTTTAAATAACCTTAAATTTAGCAAAAAAATTTATAGGATTTTGGTAATATATTTTCAATCGGTAGTTCGCGATCCCTTAAATTCCGTCTTTTTATAGAGCAGTAAAAGAATTTTTATTTCTTGAGGAAAAGGGGTCGAAAAGTATTGAATTTTAGTGTGCCAACTTACAAATATAGTAAAGAAATCAAGTACAGAGCCGATATCTTTTACTATCCCCATTCATCTTACAAGATACTCAAATAGAATGAATGTTTGTATAGAAAAATTGTTTCCATTCGGGACCAAATATATTTTTATCTATCTGGTTCCTGTTTTATTTTTCCTTTAGATGTATAGTTTTTATGCACAAGCATATATTTTGTCTCTTTTCTAAACAGGTCTCGATGATGCCTTGATGAAAAATGCATCCAGAATGAATCCGTCTTCATCTTTACTCCATAAGAATATAGCTTAAATATATAAAGAAAGGATAACCTTTAATTCATCCTTTCATCAAGAAATAGACTGTAATAGGATTCGGTATTGTTTTATAGGAGCAATATTGTAATATAAATACAACAGAATCCAATATTATAGACTATAGTCGTAGTCGTAAACAGCAGAAGTTATAGGATGCCTTCACGATTTTTTTATATTAAACATTTGAAATTGGTTTTAAAGAAAAAACCGAGAAATGAAAGAGATTAATATGATTTTTTGACACTTTTTAAAAATCTATTTATTCTTTAGATTTATCATCACATGAAGAATTTTTGTAGAATCAAAAGTTTACACGTTGTTTTAACTAAAAAGTCACAGAGTATACGGCTCCTCTCAGTATACCCAGGGCATAAATAGAGGGCATACTCTCTATTGTGGCCCTAGTTATAGATGTAACTGTATTGTACGTGTAACAAAATACAATGTTTTACTATAGATACAACAGATTCCAATATTTTCTATAGATGCAATGGAATCCAACGCTTTACTATAGATACAACAGATTCTAATATTGTACTATAGATGCAACAGAATCCAATATAGTACTGTAGATACAACAGAAATCAATAGAGTGCTGTAGGCACAATACTGAATTTTACAGCACCATTCAGTTATCGCACTTCACTCCTCAGAGATGAATCAATACCTGCATTTCAAAGGGAGTAACTTTAAAGCCACTCCAAAGAACTTATGGCAACAACAATAAGCTATTACAATAACAATTGCCAAACATTTTAATGCTGATCTAATTTCCATTTAGTATTGACGTGACTCATTAATTATTATCAATTAACACCTTTCCAAGTTATTCTTGAGATATAGAACACCAGCAATTAATATGTATGATGGACAAACATATCACTATTCTATTCTCATTTCGAATTCAGTAGCATGGGGAATATAAATTAGAAATTTTATAAATTTTAATACACTTTAATTACTGTAATCGTAAGTGGGTACCATTCCAGCATTTTGTTAATGGATAAGTGGGATTTCTAATCTTCATTCGAGTATTTTATTTTAAAAAATCAACCCAAATTATTTTATTTTCTGCTAAATGTAAATGAAATTTAGTAATTTGAGTTTTTCACTCGTAATTTTTTTCGTCTCGCATGTTTTAAGATATATATTTACACAGGAAAGTCCGGTTATCTGTGGAAATTCGTCCATATCTTCGATTTTATCGCGCTCGAAACTCCCGTAGTTTTTAAATTTTTATCTATTTTAGATAAGGAAATAAATTAAATTACGATTTATCGATTATTCTTCTTTTTAAACGAGAATGATTGATTTATTTTTAATTTACGTTAAAATTTATAGAAGACGTTTAAATCTGTTAACGGCAGCCATCTTGAACAGTCACGCAACGGATGCGTGCGACGCGCAAGTTGGTATCGTTGGCGTAACACATTAATGGTTGGTTAAGTATGAAATTGGATACAACAGAAATCCTCGTTACATTAATTGTAATGTTCATTAGTCACGTGGAAGGAAGCTTACAGGTGCGTAAGACATATCTGTTGATCGCGTCGCTAACCAATATGGCCGATTTGCCTATAGATCTTTCTCCATCAACAAACAAAATGTAGGTTACTTCATATTCGCATTAAACAGAACAGAGCAAAACATAAAAATTGGAACGGTTCCCAACGAATTTACAACGAATATGAATTTAATTACGATACATTCAAAATTTAGGTCAAGGGCATCGAAATCTCTCTTGTGCCATAGAAATATTGTAAAACATTCTAGAACTTTTTAATTGTTCTAGAAAATTTCGGATAAGCCATAACTTTTGTATATGTACAAGAGCTTCTGTAACACATTTAGTGTCGTACATCCACTCGTATCAAGAAATTTGTTTACTTTGTCGTCTTGTAATAATTCTTGCTTTTGCATGGTCACGTACACAATCTCCATCATTAATTTTGGGGTTATGAAGTGCAACTTGTGGATTATACGTAACGGTACACGTCACAAGATGTTCTGTAGAAGCAACGTAGTAACTCCATAAATTCGTTTTTAAAATAATAGAAGGCATAAGGCATACATGAAAAAAGAAATTCCTGTAGGCCCTATTGACTTCTCGTTTCCTCTCTTCTTTATTAAATTCTTCAGAAGTTTGAGCTCGATTTGACAAACCTTTATATATACAAAATAGGTAAAGTATGTACATTAGGTCCTATGATATATGTTTATAATAGTGAAGACAAAGTTAATATATTTGTGCCATTATGGCACAGACGTGTCACAATGGCATCGTATAATTTCGACCTTACTGTGATAATTGCTGCTACGTGTCGACCATTAAAATTCTTATTGTTAAACATAAATATGATAATATGCTAGTTATACCTTTATGACAAACGATAAATTTCATATATGCGTTTTGAAAATATGCGTGTAGTAATTTATTTAAACTTTCTTGATTTTGTTAATGGTTGTTTGGCTGTTCCTGATATCATTTGTCTTTGACAAATGCGGAATTATTGAAGAACTATATGATATTTCTCTGTGATTTTTTGAATTTCATGATGTTATCTCGAGAAATTGCAATTCAAATAGTCAGGCTCGACAGTGTCAAAAAATGAGGAGCGAAATGGTCTGAGGCTTCTCTGTATGGCCTTGTATGATCAAGAGAAATCGTGAAAAAAGACTCAAATAATCGTAGTTTGTGGCAATTTCAATAGAAGAATTTAACAAATGCCTGTAAATTGCATCTCAATGGCATAATGGCATTCTCAAATACATCATTTTCACTCCAACATGTCGTATTTGAGAATGCTTGAGAATGTTCTGCTTGTTCCCACGCATTGCTACAACAATGCGTGGGAACAAGTAGATTTAATCCATTGTTATATCGGGGTATTAGTAAATAATTATAAGTGATCCAGAGTTAGAACGTTCAAGAATGGACAAAACTTGAAAATAGAAATAGAAATTTTAAAAGAATGTCTTCGTTAATAACAATTAAAATACTTTACAGTACACAAAATACTCGAGTTACATCACAAGTATCCACGATACAACAAGACATTTTAAATAGAAGAAAGTATTTAAAGTAGAATTCCTCAGCAATATTCATCCCCGAAAGTTAACACGACACAATTATTGATTATTTACAATATTATATTATAAAACAATTAGAATAAATGATTACGGTACAATTCTTTGAGTTTTTCCATAACTAGGATCGATCAGGATACATAATTACGAGCGTTATTGGTGATTTTCTACGACCATAAATGCTCTGGCTCATCTTTGCAAACAGTTGCATCAAATTACGGGCATTCTCGATAATTATCTATACTTAAAAATGCCCATAATAAATTACAAAATATTTTAAAAGTAAATAAAAGGAGAAAATCCTAAATCTATGACTAAAAAAAAATGGCGATGTCATCAATTTTCAAACCAAAAAATTCAAAATTTGATTTGTTATTTCGGATTAAATAATGATTAAAATAGGAAAATATAATAAGCTAATTTCTGTTTAATCGGTAGCATAAACTAGGCGATTTAATTATAATTAATGAGTATTATTTTAATTATGGTAAGTAAAAGGCGAAGTCGAAGATTGTAAGATTTTGTACCATTAAATACGGCTTATTGGCTATAACTAACAGGTTATTGAAATTTTATCGTCGTAGGAAATAACGTTATTGTCGTTGATAAGCTATTTACTCGAAGGATATCGATCAAAAGTGATACAGATGTCGGCTCGCTTATCTTTGCAAACTGTTGCATCAAATTGATTTTATAGTGAAAATGGAGCGAGATATAACAGAAATTCTTTTCATATCTTCACCATAAAAAGTCTGCTATATCTAACAGAGGGAAAAGTATGGTAATGTGCCATAAAATGAACCCCAAAGATTTTTACATTTTTGGACTCGGAGGACATTAAAACGTCGAGAAATGCAAAAAAATTCGGAGGTTTTTTTCTGTATGTATGGATAATAGAGTGTGGGGGTGGGCACGATTTTGTTTCTCTCTTTGAAGCTTAATAATTCCGGTACTTTTTGTCGAAAATTTCTGAAATTTTGCACGGTGATTTGTTTATTAGGGGGTTTGCTGCTGTTAAATTTTAGTGAGTGAAGATCGAAAGAGTGGGGAGATAAAGAGGGTCGTGTGTATCTCCAGTAGGGTAGGAATTAATGACGATTTTACTCGTTATTAGCATTTAGAATTTTTTATAAAACCCATTCCTATCCTCAAAATTAAACTTTTTGCCATTTTATAATAGTTAAAAGATATCAAGTCGTTCTAATAAAATGTGATAACAAATAACACCACCTAATGTTACCGAGAAAGTTAAACAACTCGTTGTTGGAGGTTTTTTTATTAATTTTTTTTCATTGTAATGAATAAATTCCACTTTCAAATCGCAAAAACTCTTCCAATTATGCTATTAAAATAATAAAACCCAAGATTATAAGGACAGACGTAGAAATGGGCGTAAACCGAGTTTAAAACAACACGTAGACACGATCGTTTAAGTATTTAAACAAAAGAGTAATTTATCCATCACAATGGTTAACTGATTTTCGGACCACCCTATATATGTATAGAATTTATACGGGATGTATAGACTATTAATGAAGCTCTCGAGCGATAGAAAGTATATTAAATTTAGTTTTATCTCTTATTTTAAATTCAGCAAAACAATAATAAGTATTCAGCTCACACCAGACACATAAGTGACTGTATTTTTAATGGTGCTGCCATAGTTTTAAACTCCACATAAATTTTTTACGATAAAAACTTCATCTGCATTCGTTTAATCGATTCGAATCGAATATATATATATATATTTTTGCTTAATAATATAATAATTATTATTTTTATGAGTAACACCCATAAGACAATTGCATCTCTATCGATGGAAGCTCCATTCGCAATTTTCTCCCCCTTGATCTCTAGTTTCTAAGGGATTTTGCGGATAGACAAACAGACGAGCGAATAATGTTACGTCCTGATATTGTGGAATCTAAAACGGGTGTAAATTTAATACGACAAATCCAAAAAATTTCAAGAATCTTGCTAAAGAAATAAAGAATTTGCATTTGTTTTATTCGCCGTCTGCCTGTCTGTCCTCAAGTTTTCTTGGAAACTAGAAAAAGTGAAAAAGGAGTTTGAAAAGAAATGCGATAATAAACACATTTTTTAAGCAGGTAAGATAGAAAAATGATGAAGATAATTAATTTTTTAAAGTAATTTAATATTACATCACGCTATTATGGGTAGTAGAAAGGGATAAATGAGCAAAATTCGATACGAAATTACTCTTCTCTTTTTAGTTTTAAGAAACTTCGAGCGTAGACAGACAACCGTACGAATAAAACGAATTGAAATTTCTAGTTTTTAAGCATTAATTCCTGAAATTTTTGAGGTTTTTTGTGTCGAAATAGCGTTTATACTGCTGTAGATTATGTCGTATAAGCATTTGAATAGTTTTATGATAGAATAAAGTAAAGAATTCGTTTTGTCTCTTAACATATCTACAAGGAATTGGCTCTTAGTTTTCCTTTAATACTCCTTTTATTATAAAGTGTTTTTCTTCTTTGTTCTATCGCCTTTCTTTGTTGTTGACCCTTAAGGGAACCATTTCCAGATGGACGGTTCCCAACAATAAATACTAGAATCTAACTTTTCCAATCCTGTTTCTTTTACTCATATCATTTCCAGCTTCTGTAATCTCGCATCTGCATCTGAAAGAATCAAGAAAAATCTTTTAAAAACACCATCCTAAAAAATTATAATTTAGAAAAATTATTATAAAGTACCAAATAAAGTACAAAAAATGATCCAAAGCAGGGAAAAAGTACCAAAAATAACCCAAAAACTTAATTTTTTAAACTCCGACTTCTAAGAATCAGAAATTTTGATGAAATCATTATACATTTACGGTTCTGGAAACACAAAAATCTTACTTCTCAGCTTACAAGATAGAATTTTTGGAGCCAAAAGATGTTTTTTTTTTTTTTTAACGGAGCACCAAGAAACCCTAAAGAAAAATCTAAAAAAGACTTTTTTTTTTTAAAGAAAAAGAGGCGATTCATCAGAAAAATAAAATACGATCTTTCAAGTGAATTAACTTTTCTAGTAGACACAGCAAAACCAAGGTATAATCAATGCTGCCACTATCTAAAAAAGCGGCAATATAAAAAAACAAGATCACTATTATCTTGTTTTCTTTATTTATCTATCCATCGATTTTCGATCAAACTCTCTATGGATCAAATGGGATTCGAATTTTACATTCAATAGGAGAGAACAATTGAGAATTTTCTTTTACTAAACTTATAAAATAAGGAAGAAAAAAAGGGGAAGAAAATGATTTATTTACAATTTCTAGAATTGATATTTATTAATATTTTCTATAAATTTAATTTCTATTTTTTTTTTCCATACATTTTTAATGTTCTAAACTGTGGCTGATGGTGCGTATTCTAGATTTTGACGGATATTCTAGACGTTTTATAGGTATTTTATCTGGTATATATTATAGATATTGTTATATTTAAGTGATTTCCTATCGATTTTTCCTGTATAATCGGCGATGAGTCCTTCCTTAATTGATAAATTGTGCATAAACTAATAAGTAATTTACTTCTATTAATTCTTCTTATCGACACAGAAATAGCTTTGTTATGCTATTTTGAATATGTTTTTAAGAAATGTCACAAGATTTGTCAATATAACGCTTTTGTTAAGTGTAGAAAAATATCATGGAATAGGCACTTCTACACCCTTTCCTCTCTCTTTTATATAAAAATAATTAATGTTTTAAAAGAAAAGTGTGGCATATTTCGTATTTAACATACTTAAAAACCTAAAAAATATATTAAAAATATAATAATTTATCAAATTTTGAGCTATTTAAATAAATAAAAGATGCGACGAATACCAGCTTTCTAAAAGAGGAACCATCGTACAAGCTCATATAAAAGATAAAATACTTCAAAATTTTAAGATAATTTTGAATAATTTAGTCAAAGAGACGTTATAAAATAATAATTTAACCAAATTAGATTAGTTTATTTAACGATATCACTCATTCTTTTAATAATAACTGAGTATCGAGATCTTGAAAGATTGCTGCATCCTGGTGTTCTTTCTATGATCATTTGCAGCATCCTGGTATAATTTTCTGTTGTTTTGCAGCATCCTGATGAAATTCTCTGATAATTTGCAAAATTCTAGTGCATTTTTCTAATAATTTTTGTGATAATTTGCCTAAAAATAATCATTTCAAAATATAAAACTTATAATAATAAACTTAATAAGGAAATAAATAGTATAAAATATTTTAATTCATAACATTTTAAACCGTATTTTTAGATGTTAAGCTTCTTTTTGGATTGAAATCCCGTGATTTCCGGTCCAGACCGAAAGTTCGTATATAGTTAATCGGGGCTTTCCATATCTGATATATATTTTCGTCTATCTAATTCGTCGATATTAAGGAAAGACAGGCATACAGACGGATTGCAAGAAAAGATCAGCAAAGATCAAGATGGTTAAAGACTAAATTTGAAGAGAATGAAGGGAATAATGAATTAGAAACACCAAGAGACTTTAATTACGAATGATATAGACCGAGAAAACGATGGAGACTACTAAAATAAATGATTTTAATGGAGAGAAAAGCAAAAAATAGAAAGTTAAATGATGCGGAACTTTAAATGCTTCTATCAATTTGTAGTAGTTAACTGGAGGGATTATTGTGTAAGCCGTTCGCTTTGTAGCCTCTATCGATAACAATTATAGCGATATTCTAATTAAATTTTACAGTAAATAGTCTAAATATATTGTTCTTTAATTAAATTCCCAATTTCTTTAATTTCATTCCCAAATATTGTTTATTTATTTGTGTGATACGATGTCTGGAAGACAATATGTGCCACCGAACTATAACGAAAGTTACGTGATTTCAATACAAAAATTCCTCCACGTAGATGACCGGATAACGGAAAAAGTATAACGTACAGGGGGAAGATACTAATAATTCGAAATCGAGAGCATATATTTTAAATTAAATAAAAATTTCAATCTGGCATTGTGACGTAAGAAAGAATCGACGTTATACGTTATCGGTACGTCATAATTAGTAAAATCTATTGTTTGAGTAGTTTACCGGGACAATTTACTGTACGAAAAGTCAAGGATCCGACACTCTTTGCTTACACCCGCTGAATTTTATCAAAAGTTAGTAGGAGAAGAATAAATGTATGTTAAAGTAGATACGGTTTTTATCTGGTGTGTATTTTTAGAAAAATTGTACAATGGAAAGTAATGCATCGATTATCGAACGAAATAAAGGTTTCTACAATGACGGGACGTACAGATGACGTATGCGATGCTAGAGGTGACAAAAATGGCGCCTATTGTAAACGAGCGCGAATTCTTAATGGCGCATTACTTCGAAACACGATCTTTTAAACTCTTTTCCCCCCAAGAAATATAAGAAGTTTAAGCTCTACGAAGGAATAAATATTGACACTAGCGAAAAAATTTAGCCAGGAAATCTCTGTGATCTTCTAAACTATTCTGTTTCGAAGCCATTTTTGATCTTTCTTACCCCACACTGCATCATTATACATCATTTAACACGTAATATTAATGTAATTTGATCAAGAAAACATTCGAATTTAATCGAAGAAATGTCTTCTTGCACCAACAGTCAAAGAACAGAATAAATAATTGACAAAAGTACAAAACCCGAGTATTATATGACCTATTGCACGCGAACTTTATGGACACCCTGCATAAATTATTTACTGTATTTGATTTCGATTAATTATTTTAATTATAAAAAAACATTTAAATATTTACAAAATACAAAATTTATTTCATTTTATTCTACTTAATTACTGGTAGTTTTTACAATTAATTGAAATATATGGTCCCTGTTCTTCTTCTGTTGTTTTATTATTCAGAAATCTTTCAGACATTCCATTACACAATCAATAAAAAAGGAAAACAAAATTTTTAACCATAAATATAAAAAAAAACAATAGATTTTTTAGTGTTTCAGTTTAGAAATTTCTTTCATTCTTTTCTTGATAATGTTCATTGTCACTTTAAAATAAATCATTCAATATTTCTCTAAAATCTATGATGTTCAGATGCGTGTTAAGTGCTGTCAGCATCCAAGAAAAGCAATCTTTATCCTCATCCAGTTTCCTCCTATTGATTTTAAGTTATATATATCTATATGTTCTTTTGACATATTCACTAAATCATCTCATCCTATGGATACAGGATTCAATTTTTAACAATTTAATCTAATAAATAAATAAATTTACGTTACTGGAAACCATTAGAATCTCTAATAGAAGAAGTAGAATCTGTTGAGCAGACGTATACGCCACATCAATCCAGGACGTCCTCTAAGAGTGAGAATTCGATTGACGAGCCATAAAAGTCTTTCTTCCATCTAAAACTAACCTACTTAATGCTAAATATAGTGGAAGAGAATTAGTGACTTCAACCGCACGGAGGAACCAAAAAATCGATAATTTTACCAAATATTCTTGCTTTTTTTCAGTACAGTATAATTTCCATTAGAATTATATTTATACCCTCTAAATATATACATTAAGAAAGCCTCCTAGAAGTCGAGAGAGGCCTCTTGATCCTCGCTTATCTTTTTGGGGACTTTCGAATTCGTAGGGCCTCTCTCTCTATATATAAAATATTAAGCTTCTTACTAGAGAAGTGCTACTTTAAAAATTTAACCGTGGGAACGTGTTATGTATATAAACCTGTATGAAAAAAATAGAATAATATATAACTTGGTACAGAATTTAACGACATAAAAATAGCTACAAAATCTATATTTCAGTTGGCACTATATTTTATATCTAAACTATCCCTTTACAATCACCAACGTGGTCAAAATACCGCCCATATCTTATCAAATCTGTTTAGCCATCCATAATAAAACTTGAATTGAGAATCGCATCAACCGAAACTTGCAGTTATATCGAATATTTTTTCGATTAGGATCGAAAGATATTCCGTGTAATGCCAAGTAAGATTAGTCGGCATTCAGTTTCCCAACCGATAGTTCGCGATCCCTTCGAAGGTATTCTTTATTAATGCCAAATTCGGAGAGATTGAAATGTTAAGAATGAAAGAAAAAGTTCCTAAAACCATTAATTTAGTTGTTTTTTTTTTTAAATTAAAATTTACTCTCTTCTGGCTAAATTACGACTTTTCGTGCAATTTTAGGCCGCTTCCATACCTAAATTTTAAAGAAATATTCTGTTTATGAGGCATTTTAGTTCAATTTATGTGATTTTAATCAATTATTTTCTTAAATAATCGCATAATACTTGTAGTAAAAGGAGTAGATTATCAATTATCCCCGCATCACTGGAGAAATCAGCTACAAAAAAGATGTATTTTTTATAAGGAAAAAGTGTTATAAAACGAATTATATATTAAAAATCCATTTATATTATTGTAAATTGCACCCTAGACACACTGGAAATTACGGATCTTCTCCATTTACAAGATGCGACATTAATAAAAAAAAATCAATTTGTGCAATTAATTGGCGAAGATGACAATGAAAAATCACAAATTACTAGAGTAGAGGAAAATTAATAAGTTTTGGAGATGCTCTCTTATGTTTCTGACTAAATAATATATTAGTTTAGCAAAGTTCAGTCTGTCCAACATCACAGTTTGTGTCACGAATGCTGGACAAAAGATGAAATTTCTGTACTGTTTAGATCAATCCTGAACATCTGGCAATTCTCCTAGTCTATGTGCTGGTCGCTTATGTTGTATATTTAGGAACCAGATAGAGTTTAGTCATATCTTTCAACTGTACACAAGCTATAAAAGAGTAAAGTATTCACTCCTCTCCTCTTTTTATGATTCACGTTTTAAAAAGTTTATGGTATCTTCTATTTAATTTATAGAATTGAAGTCAAAATAGTGATTTATTTATGGTTTAAAAATGTACAAAATACTCTGTAATTTCTGTATATATTTAATGAATCTTTAGCTAGACAATAGGAGAATTTTGTTTTCTTCTTTTTTTTTCATTTATAAAATAAAATGCAATTATACTTTTATCAGCTGAAGTTTTTAAAATAAATAGGCTCATCCATCAAGAATTATCCATTTTCTCTTGCTGTTTTTTTAGGCAAAATTTCAATCTTTACTGCGTTAAAATTCAATTTTATTGAAGAGAAGGATTGTAAAAGATATTTTATAAATTCTTTTACTTTTTTTTTAAATATTTTATTCATTAAACTGGATACTTTGTTCAATTAACTTTTAATATTCCTTCATTAATATTTAAAGCAATATTTCTGAAATTATAAAGGAGGAATTTTAGCAAATTAAATTTATTTTATTTTATTTTATTCAAATAACTACTTAATTATAATTAACTAATCTTTTAATTTTTTTTACTTAGTTATAATTACATTTTCATGCAAATTTATAAAATTTTAATTCAAAATAATTTTATTGAAAATCTTAATTTAAATGGATTTTTCTATCTTATCCTAAATGTTTTTCTTTTATTAAAATATCAACATAATATTTTATGGACTCTAAAATATTAAAAAAAAAGGAGAAAAATACACTTCTAGATCCATTGATTTTTATCTAGAATCGAACTTCTAAAATACTCCCTTCTGGCTAAATTACGATTTAAACTGCCTGCTTCATAAATTACGAGGATTTCAAATGGGGTAGGAGCGAAAGTATGAAAGATAAATCAATTTATGTGATTTATCAATACGGTTTGTGTATATAATACTGATACGAGTTCGTTGTAAAACTAAGCTGCAATATTTGGAAAAATTTTTCCGACAGAGTAGTGAAACTAGATATATTTTATCGTTATAAAACAGCATCTCTAACAGAGATTTCTATTTAAACGGAGTTGAAATATATCTTTAAAAAATAGAAATTTGTTTTAAAATCACTTGAATCACATAGAAATTTATTATCTTTAAGCTTATTTTTTTGGTTTATGAGTAAAAAAAAATTGTGTTAATATACCCCAGTAAAAAGTGATAAAATAGGATTAAATATAATAATATTGAGTAATTCAATTAAATTAAACTAAAATTGTATTGATATTTTTGTTAACTGAAGCTTTTAAATGTAATTTAATTTAAAAAAATAAGAATTTTATATAGTTTTTATATAAATAATCCTCATGGAAAAATAATTAATGTAAAATTTATGCAATTTTCTTCCATGTTTAAGTGAAGGGAACAAAAAAAAAAATGATTTCATCTCGAAATTCTTGTTACTAATTCTTTAACATGAAATTACATGTCTCCATTCATTAGTGTATAATTAATTTTAAATTGTCTCAGTAAATCCTAATTCTTCTTCTTACTCCTCCTTTTCCTCATAATGAGCAAGTTAAACTTCAAAAATTAAATATAAAAATCATTAAAAATATTTATTATAAAATCAAAACTTTAAAAATTTTAATTTATAAAAAAAAAAAAGAATAAATCTTGAATTGGTAGTACACATTTTTCTTGTGGAGTATAGAATCGATGATGCATCACTGCACCGCACGCCGAGTCTCCTTACTAACAAATTCAAGGTCTCTGCATCTTGGTTTCTTTACTGTTCCAATGGCAACCATCCATCATTGATAACAAGGATAGAGATGACATGCAAAATAAAATATATAAAATATTCACTTCCGACTTCACTGAATATTTTGATTGGTTTCTTTCGAACTGAATTAAATAGTTGAATATTTTAAAAATAAGTTGGACAGATTCAATTTAACTACAGAAAAAAATATATATATAAAGAATAAAATTCTGGCATTAATTTATTGAAATGCGAAATCCCATTCTAAGTAAACGAATCTGAATACTTTAAAATGACGGCAATTAAATTGAAGAAATGCAAACAAATCTCATTAATTCGATGCTTTTAATACATTATTGACGAGCATTTTTTATGGTTATTGCCGTCATCAACTAGTTTGATGGTATATAAAATTGTTGGAGAATTACATAAATTTTTAAAATATTTTCTGTAAAATTTTTTTATAATTTTGACATTTTTATATATTGCTGAGCTTTAAATGATAGCAATAACTTTCCTAATAATGTTTGCCAATAATATATCTAAGTATTGAATTAAACAAAATTGATTTGCATTTTTTTAATAATTTTATTTTTTAAAATAAATTATATATATTAAATAAACAATTTTTAACTTAAGAATAAAAATTAAATTTAACCATTTTTAATTGTATTTTTTATAATTTATCCACTAATATGTTTATGAATGATCATTTGTAAGTAAGACAGAAAACATTTGTCATGTGATTTTTTGTAGAAAATTTGAATTTAAATGTATTCGTAGAGGAAAAACATTTAAAATTTTCATTTAAATTATATTCCAGAATGCGTATTTATTTTTTCTACGAGTGTATATTGATAAAGTATACTATAAAATATTTTTGATTGTTATTTAATTGTTTAAACTGGAAAATAAAATTATATGCATTAACAAAAGTCTAAAAGTCAGTTAACCGTGCTTGGTTTTTGTGTTTCGGGTATACTTGTCTATATGAATTGTAAGCTAAGTTTAATACAATTAAGTATTTAAGTATTTGTAAAAGACAACAATTAGCCATTACGATGGTTAACCGACTTTTGATGACTGTAGTATAGAATAAGAATGAGAATACTTATCCGTACGATGAGAATATACAGGTGGCCCAAAAGCCAGTTAACCAGTTTTTATCGGTCGCAAGTAGACTTGTCAATATGAATGGTAAATTGAGTTCCGAACAACGCAGAGATGTGTCGAGTAATATAAGTATTTAAGTATTTGAATAAGACACACAAAATTCTATTCTATACAATGAAAACTCATTTCAAGTTAGCATTTCTCTAATAATTTTTTATTTTTTTTCCTGCANTAAAATTTTCTAAATAACTTAACTTATCTATGCATAAAAATATCTTATTTAATGCTAAAAATGTTAAGATGTTATAAACTTATTTTTTAATAAATAAGTTAAAAAAGTTAAAGAAATAAAATTTAAAAAACTATCTAAAAAAATCAAATTAAAAATTGTTATTTATAATAATGAAAGTCTGCTATGTTTTAAAGTGAAGTAGTGTATAAAATGGGATGTTTTTTTGTACATAAAATAAAAAAAAAACATACAACGAATGCTAATCTTTATAGAATTATATCTCCTACATTTGGAAAAAAATAAATATATATATATATAATTAGTTTAAAAATTACATTCTAAATAATATAATAAAAAAAAAACAGCTAAATAAATAATTTAAGACATTATTCATTATAAAAATTTTGTTAGTTTTAACATCATGTATGAGTTAAATATTATATAAAAGTATTAAAATAATATATCAACTTTTCAATTATTTTCTATAATTAAAACAGTATTAGTACAAAATAAAAAAAAAACATCTGTTTTGTCAATGGTACATCAATAGAAGTTAGATACTATGTAATTGTCTTACATCATTCATTCAAGCTTTGCTAAAATTGCATGCAAATGCATAATCTGCTAATTTTTTGATTATCTAATAGCAGAAATCGTCTTTGGATATATAATATTGTCTACTATATTACAATTTTTATGCTGTTATTAATCATAGAATGTGAATGCTCAATAATATAATAATCATGATACTAATAATAATAATAATAAATAATAATAATCTGAATTCTTAGAAATAACTATAGTAGCTGATTTTATAAATTTATATTTGAAATAATTTTTTTTTCTTATTTTCTTTAAATTATAATTTTTTTTAATATGTATATATATATACTTTAACCTTATATTGCTATTAATTGTTTAAATTCTATTAAAGTTTGTATACGAGGTACGAATTTTTGAACTAAATTTAAGAGTTTCATTCACTGCTTTTGTACGTAAGTTTGCGTAGTTTGTGATATAAATTTATTTTTGTTACTGTTATTATGAAGTACAAAATCGTCCATGCTTCTAATATAAAAAAAAGAAAGAAATTTGTTTCCAGAATCATAATAATGTGCCAAAACATGCATGCAGGCCTTTTATGCATGGAGCCAATATAACCATTCCAATTTTTATAGTTTGTGAATAGAAACTGTGAATGATTTTGACAAAAAATAACACAATATTTGTGGTATAGATAGAAGAAAATAATAAAAAATAAACAATTAAACTGTCTCTATTACTTAATCTATTTTTTTTTCTTTATTATATAAAAAATATAAAATTGAAATATTGAATACAAAAATGATAACTCACAAACACTTCTTAAAGTTCTATAATTTCAAAAACTATAAAATTCTTCTTCTTCTTCTGTGCTACGAGCCTTCGGGGATCTTGGTCGTAAATACAATTTTCTTCTGTGTCTTCCTCGGACTTCTCTCTTCCTAGTTCTACGAAGTCCTTTTTTATATTATAATCTTTTTAAAGGTCTTTCTCTTAATCTGTTGTCTTTCATTTCTTGCAAAAAAGATAAAATATATGTTTTACTTAAAGTAGATAAACTCATACATCATCACTTCAAATCTAAGTTTTTTTTTGAACTTCAAAACTTCATTGTCTGATCGTCATAACAAAAAGCCAAACATCAACAATCCAATATTCCAAAATAAATAACAACTTATAAACTACTCTTTAATATTTTATATTCTTAATCATTTATATATAACAAAAAATAGTCAATACAGAAACAGTTTAAACTTATTTTTTATAAATATTATCAATTTTAATTCCATTTGAATCATTTTTTTAAGCAACAGATACACTAGAAATTACAGAAAAGCCTAAAATGTTTTAATGAAGTAAAAATATTTGTTCAATGAGTTTAGGTGTTTAACTTTCTATTACATTAATTACTCCTGTTAACTTTAAATTATAAAACTGTTTTAATTATCCTTCCAAATTTAATGTTATTTCAGCAAGAATGTATTCAAAAGTCAGTTAGCAGCAATATATCTAAAATTATTTTAAAAATGATGAGTCAGTTGTTTCTACGGACATCCACAGAGTGGAGCAAACGGAACACTTGCCTCTTGGGATTGAGTAGATCAGTAGAAAATTTCATAAATTATAATTGTAGACATGATTGAGATATGTAACCATCAACCTTGGGATGCTTTATCTTTTTGTATTGATGCAATACTCTATTCTATAATCTACTTGTGAATCTAGCCAAAAAATTAATTAATTAAATGAAAACTTATTGATGTAATTATTTGTCTCCAAGCTTTACCCACCCAAAAAATTTTTGGTGGATGCCCACGGTTGTTTCTAATGATGCAACTGAATCACGAACATAGTTTGAATCGTGAACAGTACATAGCTGTTGTTCATGATTCAAACTAAGTTTTCATAAATCTACCTTTAAGTTTTCTTATATATTTATCTTAATTAACTGACTTTTGAGCAACCCTGCATAAACATTTAACAAAATACATAAAATTAAACCTACACTTGTTCAATAAAATCTCATTATCCTTTCTAAAACTTAATAAATTAAGAATTTAACAAACTTTAATAATAAAAATAATATTGTTTCTATAAAAATGCATCTTTTGATTTATATTAAAGCCAATGGCTTAAATTGTAATCATTCGTATAAGTTCATAAAAACTTATATAAAATATTTAATTATAATGAAATTTCATATTCATAAATGAATTGCATGGAAGAGAAAACAATATTACATCAGAGAAATGTTGTTCTTATGAAAGTTATTTAAAAAAAAAGCACTTTATATAAAAAAAACTTTTCCAATTTTCTAGAAACATGTATTAATTAATTCATACTTCTGACAAAACATGCATTAATTAAAGTGAACGTCAATGTAAAGTAGAAAAGATAATGAATTCTCAACTGGGAGAAAGAGTACAAATTCTGGAGAATATTAATAAATAATCAATATATCCTTCTGTCAACAAAAAACTCAAATATTTATTTTCTGAATGCTTATTTAAAACAAATTGAATTATAGAATGATGTTTCTTACTCTACATACATCACAGATCTTGTGTATTATAAACAAACAAATATTATTTCTACTTTCCCTTTTCTGAAAAATAAATTTATTATGTATTATAGGAGATCAAAGCTTATTTATGAGAAATAGATTTGCTGTGCTGCTACACGTTACAAGAAGCTCTTAAATCTTGAACATTTATTTACCGTGCTCTAGAGATAATACTTGAAACTCCTCACTAGTATTACCAAGTTTATTATGGTATGGAAATTACTGTAAATTATATTATTACAGTGCAATATCTATTAATTATTCAAATATTAATTAAAAAACTAAGGTTAAAAAGTTTCATTACATATTTAGAAGACAAATAGAAATAATAGATATATGATCTACTGATTTTTAAGTATTAGTACTAGAATGACTGTTTTAGCCAATTCAAACCCCAAGATCAGAGGTGAACCATTTTTTAATTGGCGGCTGCAGAACATTTCATAAAGAAGGCACAATGCCACATTTTATTGCATGCTGTATAAGTATTTTCATTTGACAGAGATACACAAGATGTCTTACAATAAAGATAAAGCTCAAAAATATTAAAATGTTACTTTTTATTCTATTTATCTGAAAAATGAAGAAAAACAAATGCCCAAAATCTTATTTCTACATTTCTTATGCAGTATTAGAAGCCACAAAAGGCTACATGTAACCCAAAGATTGAAGGTTTCCTCATCTCTGTCATAAACCATTCCAGATATTCATTTTATAGCAGTAAATAGACTTCAGAATCATATGGAGATAAAAACTGAATAAGAATCTAGCAGCTACTAAGTAAACCTACACGATACTGTAGGTAGAATCTGTACAGCTTACCATCTCTGCTCTAAAATTTTAAACTATTGCAATATGGTGGTTAAACATTTGATATGTTAAGAAGTAACTAAGGTATCATAATAATTGATTACACAATCAATTATTCAAAGTAGGAGACAAGTAATTAATGTGAAATAGTTATTAATTAATTAATTAACTGAACAAATAATTAATCATTGCAATAATTTAATGTATTAAGTTACATTAACTATATTTAATGATTAATGTTTTTATCTCTGATGTTATTTGAAAAAGGAATAAATGAAATAATCAAAGACAGAAAAGACATATAAGAAATCAAAACAAATACATTTAAATTAATTTTGAATTTTTCGAGTGGGTCATAAAAACTACAAAGACAAGAAAAAAGGACATAAACAAGAGGTAAATTACATCATCTAAATTATTATCCAAAATGGAAGTTTCATCTTTTATTAAGAAGAAAACTTGTGAAAGCTTATGTATTCAAATTGTCATCCTTTGGAAAACTAGCTCAAAATTTTAAGCTGTTTTCCTACAGACTCCAGCATAACCTGTTGATAGTTTGATGCAAAAGACCTTTGCCACTCTAAAAGGTATTATAAATAATATATAGGATAACAAAGTAATTTTTCAATATTTAATAGTTTATAGTACTGAAAAATGCTATCATTGAATCACAAATTAGCAACATTCTAGCATCAAATTGTACTGTAGTTATACAGCAAAACCTAAATAAAGTGGAACCTCACTAAGATAGAAACTTGCACCAAATTAATTGCAAAACTTGCACGAAATAATTGCACCAAAATTGCAATTATTTCGGCATTGCTCTTACATTTTTTCTTGTCTAAGACAGAACCTATGAGACATGAACAGAAAGCTAAATGTGTTATGCCAGGATGAAATCTAAAAGTTTACATTTTCATTGAGAAAATGCAAATAAATTTCATATATACTTTCAATTGAAAATATACACTTGAATATAATATTTATTTTCTACATAATAAATATTGTCTAGATTGAAATTTGGTAAAAAATGTATATAGTGACCGTGTTCTTTTCCAGCCTGTCTACAATGGAAATGCAAGAAAATTTATAGTTGCATGCAATTCCAATTTACACAAACTTAACTATGTAATATTTTTATTGTTTCAACCATTAAATAATCTTTATTATTATTTTTAATTTAACCAATAAAATGACTCAACTTTAAGCATATGTTTTATATAAATTTTTTCCGAATTAACGAATTATCAAATGTATAAACAAAGCTATAAAATTAAGTTATTCATATTTATCACCATCAATATATAATTTATCAATGTAGAATTACAATAGTTTAGAATAGCTACAATCAAAAATAATTTAAGAATCAAGATTATATATAGATTAGATGAAATATAAATTCTTATTAATGATTTATAAACATGAAATTTAAACATAAACATGATTGATTCATAATTTCGACTAATGATTAAAAGAATGACACTTCAACTAATTTCTATTTAAATAAAAAGAAAACAAGCAACTGTACATTATTTTTGGACATTTGATAATACAAAGTGTTAATTTTACAACCTCAAACTCTATTCATTCCTATTGATATACAATACTGTATATTTTAAAATATAATTAAAGATTAATATTTTATATTTTAAATTTATAATTACTAGTTCATGTTAATAAATTTCATGAATTAATTTCTTAAAAATACATTATTTAACATGTTCAGCATTTTGACTGTAAATTTTTAACTATGAAAATGCATAAACTAAACGTACAAAATTATTTTGTTGGCTTCCTAAAATGTAAGTTATGTTTTACGTTATGTTTTTCCTAAATACTTGATACATATTAATTAAATTATAAAAATAATAATAATAAAAGTAAAATATCAGAAAGGCAAAGGATTCAAAGATATTTTCATTCTGAATATATATATATAATGTAATTACATCTACTTATTAATTTTAGTGTTAACCTGAAACTTTTTGGAGTCTCTTTAAAATTAAAAAAAATTACTTTTATTTATGTTTCCAAACAATCTGCCAAATTTTTACTGGGCTAAATTATGGCTACTTAATAATCAATAACATATTGCTTTGTTTTTGATTATTAAGCTTTGTAGGAAGTTCGTTTAACCTGATAAAAATTCAGCAGACTGTTTGAAAACTAGTATATTGGGTTGACTGTCATTTATACTGTGTGTGTGTGTCCATCAGTGACAGAGTGCATAAAACCAGAACACTGGTAGTTGGTTGTGGGTGTATGCCTGGAAAACTGACTTGCCATGTGGAGTTTTCTGGGTTTACTTCACGTTAATAACACCTAGAGGCCAGTTTCCCAAAAAAGACCTCCCGAGAGGAATCCCCCTCTGCAGATGGCTCACGTCAAGCATTGCCATATATAAATAAAACCAATTTATACTGTACATACATTTATTTTTTCTTATTCCAGTCATAAATAATCACATTGCCAACATTCAAAAACAATCAAAACAAATTTTAAGATGCTACCTTTTGGTTAATTCATATAACAAACAAAATACTAAAGAAAAATATAAAACTTTTTATAAAACTGACTGTAATAATGTGAGTTATAAACTTTTTAAGAAGCTTGTTTTTGAATGCATCTCCAATACTTAAATTTTCATCGTTTCTGTTGTAAGAAGGAAAAAAAAAATCAAGAATATTTCATACTAAATAATATTTAGTTAATGAGAATGAATTGCTAATTACATTTCTAAAAATAAACAAGAGAGCAGGCATTAATTAGAGAGATTTACAAAAGTTTATTTCATAATATAAATTATTGTTTAAAGTACATTTATAAAACTATCAAATATACTTTACAGAACGGTATTTGAAACATTTGATTTAATAAATTCGTGAGCTTTCAACTTTTGAAGAGTATTCAAAGTAGACCGAAACGTCAGAAGAGAGTGCAGGGTCATTTGCAATTCAGCAATTTTCTTTTTAAATCCTTCTAATAATTCACCCTGAAAAATTAATTTCCCATGAGAAATTAAAATTGATATATAAATATGCAATACTAATTAAACAAACATTACATTAAATGTATATTCAACACAAAATTTTTTATAATTTGAACTTTAAGACAGAAATGTCAACAATAGTGTAATTAAAAATAGAATTATTAAAGTATTAATCCTAAACTAATTACGAAAGATTGATCATAATAAAAATTTTAAAACTTTAATCAAAAATATACAGTGTGGCCCAAAAGTTAACCATTCAAATCCTAAATTGCTGTTTTATTCAAATATTTTAGTACCTGAACATAAGTTTTTATTTTTCATAATGTTTTCAGTTAAATATTTAATTATTATTTATAATAATAATAAATAAAATATTATATACTGTAAGCATGAATGTCCACAGGGGGGGATAAACAAGGAACTTGCACCTCCCTGGAATAGAGTAAAAAAATTCCTAAAATTATAATTGTAAAAGAAATTGAGACATGTAACCTTACACCTTCAACACTTGGGCCTAAGGTTACTACAATATATCTCATGGGATGCTTTATCTGTCTTTTTGTATTGATGCAATACAAAAAGTCTTCAATAAAAATTCATTAATCTACTTGTGAAAAACCCTGAAAAAATTAAATAAAAATTTATTGATGTAATTATTTGTTTCCAAGCTTTCCTCCTGGAAAATTTTCTGCAAAAACCAGTGATCATAAGCTATATAAGATATATAACAACTTTATTTTTTATTCTCACTTACTATTTTGTTTTATTTATTTATCAAAAATATTTTAAATATAAAATGAATGTAATACTTCTTAAAAGTGTTAAATTTAAAAAGCTGAAAAGTATAAGACAAAGATGACAAAAGAACAAATTTGTGAAAATACATTAGAATAAAGTTAACTTCAGATTTTCAAGAGACTATATTTATTTATTTGTATTTTCATATTATTAAAAGCAAAGTATAGAAGCAATCTTCATTCTTATATTGTTGCATTAAAGACAAAAATATTTTTCACAATGTGATGTTAATAAGCACTTTTTTTTTTACAAAACACATCTCTGCTTATACAGTCTGCTTATAGTGTTGGTAGGAATACATTTAAGTATTAATAATTAATATATAAATACTAAATAGTTTCCTTTTAATTAAGTTAAAATATTCATAAACAAACATAATACTCATAACTAATTCATTAACTTGAGAATCAGTAAAGATATTATATAATTGGGAAAAATAAATTATTATATGTTAATAATTAGAGTATCTGAACTATATGCATATTACTATTGAATATTTTAATAATTTTAAAGTAATTTAACTTAGTCTTACCGTATCTAAAAATGTATCCAATTCAAAAACAATTACTCTTGCCCAATATATAAGTGCATTGCCAAATTAAAGTTCACATATTTAGAAGAGGGATGTTAGTACAATTCTTCCTCTAGACATTTCCTTTGCCCAAACGTATCGAAATTAAAATCATTTAACTGTACTAATCATTAAAATCTCCAACAGAGATTGACACACATACTATCTGCAGTTTAGATTCTCTAATCATAAAATAACTTATTTAGTTCAATTACAATTAAGTGTTCTTTAACAATTTGTGGCAAATAATTGGAATATTTTTACTTAATAGATATACTAATCAGCTATTTTATGTAAAAATGATGCTTTTGTATATACCAGTTTGTGACTGAAATATATATTGGCCAAAACTGATTGATACATTTCAGATATAATCCAATTTGTCTTGAATATTTCATCTTTTACTATTTTCACTGTATTTAAAAACAGTGAAAGATGAGATCATAAAGATTAATAATTACTAGTAAAAAATATTATATATATATTTTATATAGTTTAGGTGTTATATATTTTAAGTAATTAAAGAATTTGAAACTGAAGAATAAAATATATCCCTTTTTAAGATAATATAAATTGAACCAAATCAAAAATGAATGAGAATATTGATTTGATATATATTTAAAAACATGATAATTTGTTGTGATAAAATATGTTAACTTTAAATTTTTGAGAAATATTCAGCTCCATTATGAATAAATTAGGAAGGATCATCATCAACACTAATCATCTTTTGGCTACCGAGACATTTATTCAATATTACCATTGTTTTCAGCCAAATTTATAGACCAAAAACATTAATTTTGATTGTTCAAAAGGAACAAAATTTGCTAATACATTTATAAGGCAAACAGATTTATTATTTGATAAAACATTTCTTGAAGTTATTTTACCCCACCTTTAGATCAGATTACACAATTAAAATAATTTCAGAAATTTAAATCATTCTGATTTATAGATGAAGCCAAATAACTCTTAAAAACATATCCAATAATAAATCTGTTTGACTTATAAAAACATAAGCAAATTTTATTCTATAATATGTTAACATAGTATAGAATAAAATTTTGTTTTTGTATTAAGTATTTTCACTTTATATATATTAACTTTTATAGAATTTCAAAACATTTTATACTAAATTTTAAAATTTTATAAAATTGAAAGTTTAGATCATAGTAATTTGGCCTCTACAGCAGGAAAATCAATGATTAGGTTAGCTAACTGGAAACATTAATTTCAAATGTTTTGTATAGGAATCATATATTTTAAAATATATTATTATTTTAGCATCAATACATTGATATATTAAGGTGATTTTATTGTTATTTTATTTTTAAAGATAAAAAAAAAATCTTAAAGCATTTCTGAATTTAAGAAAATACCAAAATGATTATTTTTTAGAAATATATCTTCTGAACACATGTGAATTTATTATAGCAGCTCTCTTATCTGCAACCAACCACAATTCAGCAATATTAAGAGAAAAATTCTAGAAATAAGCAATTCACAAGTTTTAAATTGTCCACCATTCTGAATAGCACAATGAGATCTCTCATCATCCTATGCCATCTGGCACATATACCATCCATTTGTCCTGCATATCCACACTGTATACAGTATCTTCCCATTAGTCACATAATAGCCATCTCAGTTATCAAGTTGACTGTCACCATATCACAGTGCTTGTGTTCAAATAACTAAATAACTCTTACTTTACTTAATAATGGTCCCACAGTGCAAGCATCACCAATCTTGCATGATGATTCATGAACAATTTAAATACAAGAAAGAAAAACCCTAAAGTGCTTCCTTTTAGTGAAAATGTTTAAAGCTCGACTTTAAGAAACTACTTGTGGCTGAGGCTACATTTACATAATTTTTATTACAGTACAGTGATACCCCAAACTTACGCGATAGGTGGGACCGAGCGATAACCGCGTAAGTCAGGGTATAATTTCGCAATTTGTGTAAAATCCAAGTTGGAGGTATGTAAACTAATAAATGTTCTCGTTAATCTTATCTCATCTTTTCATTTATTCATGGTTACAAGAAATCACCACAGAGTCTCTAGAGTCTCCGTAGATATAAAATAACACAAAATAAATTGTAGCTATGCGTCAATTCCATGCGACATGTCCGAACATGTAAGCTGAACAATAGTGTGGGGGAGTGAGTAATCAAGAGTTGCCTGGCGCTCAAACAAAAGACGATTCAACGAGATTTGAAAATCATGTTCGCATAACTCCGGGTTCGCATAAGTCGGGGTAGTGTAAGTCGAGGTATTATTGTACATTGCTTTAATTGTTCTATTTTACTATTAGTTATTATTTTTAATTTCTTATTGTATCTAATTTATATATTAAACTTCAACATAGACATGTACAATATGTATAGGAAAAAAACATATTATGTATAGAGTTTCTGACATCCACTGATGGTCTTGGAATGTATCCTCTGCGGTTAATGGGCTATTTTACTTAGAAACTAATTTCCTTTATTAGTAAGAAAACTTCTTAGTATCAGGCTTATGTTGTAAATTTACTGAAAAATGTATATATATATAACATATTTAAAATTTTGTAAATTTTGTATATATTTTCTGTATTTTACTTTGTTAATCTCGTCCCTTTTGGAATGAGGTTAACAGCACCAATAAAATAAGGGGAGTTCGAGTGAGGACCCGAAAGTGAACGGACGTGTTATTTTATGGTCTCCAATTTTCTTTGTCTTGTTCAACCTACACTCGACCTTACGACTACGACTGCAAAATAATACGACAATTTATAAGAGTCGACAGGATTACCTTAGTACCAGCCATGAGTAAATCTAGAGACAAATCCATCCCAGAAACAGGTAGTTCTACCTCTCCTAAACTAAATCTTATACCGTTTAACCCACGTGGAAAGCTAAGTTTGACTTCGTGGATGAGACTGTTTGAGAAGCAAGCGGCGAGACAAAAGATTGACGAACAGGAGCTTCACTTTTACATACCAGAGTATTTACAGCATGAAGCTTTCGACTATTTTTGTGAAAATTTAGTAGAGGAAACGGATTGGAACAAAATTAAACAAAAATTACTCGAGTACTTTCCACAGGAAGAAGAAGATTACTTCACCGAGTTTGTAAATCGACGACATCAGCGAGATGAAGACGTCTTAACCTACTATAGAGACAAAACCTCTTTGGCGGAAAAAGCTAAGTTAAACATGCAACAGACCATTACAGGCCTCAATGCCGGCATAAACTCAGAAATTAGAAAATATATGATAGCCGCACCGCCAACCACAGCTGTCGAATGGCTTCAGAAGGCTACCAAGTTAATGAAAATTCAAGAAGAAGCAGATCATCCTCCGAAAACCCAGAAAGAAAATCATCCAGCAACTAAACCGAATCGAGAAAATTACACAGGATCTCAACACTTTGCCAAAAACCAGGTACTGTCATGGCCGCACACAAAGAAAACGACGCCATCTTGGATTCCCCCACGAGATCAACGCCAGTACAGAAATTTGGAACATCGCACGCCATCTTGGATTCCACCAAGGGGTCAACCCCAGTACAGAAATTTGGCACATCACATGAGCACACCGCCATCGCCTTGCCGTTTTTGCTATCAGCAGGGATTACCAGCCCAGCACTGGAGAAGAGACTGTCCCCAAAGATATTCAGCTCCTACTCACAGAGATGTACACATGGTATCTGAAGCAAATAAATCAGAACCAACTTCACCATCTTGACTACTACTAACTGTTTCGGTGGAGAACAAGACGATGCCTGCTCTCATTGATACAGGAAGTTCCATCAGCCTTATATCCCAAGGACTATTAGATACTTTATCCAGATACTTTCAATACCAATCGGATGTGAAGATTATCACTACAGCTGCAGGATCTACCACTAGCATGGCTAATGTATCAATCCCCGTTAAGATTGGAATCCTAACAAAAAGCATTACTTTACATGTAGTATCCAGGTATTTCCCTTATTTAATTTTATCTTATCCAGACATTAGAAAATTCAGTCTTGTCATAGATTCTAGTCTTAATCAGATCTCCCAAAATCAGACTATCCTAACATTAGATCCTATTACTTTCGAAGTACTTTCAAATCACTCTAGTTCCACAAATAGTCACTATAGTAGAGATATTAATCATTCTTGTAATAGCATAAGTAACAATAGTAATAGCTTATATAAGATAGATCAGAGGGAGACCCCTCAGGCTCCTAACCTTGTCTTCCCACCTCCTTTAGCTCAGAATGCAGCAGAAACTTGTAGGGGTAGGGATAGTTCTACTTCCTTAAAAGAATCTCTGCTAAATATTTTTAACATTAGGGATGTTGTTAACCCTAATCTGAAGGATGAACAGAAACAGAAGCTAAAGAGCATTATTTTAGGATTTCGGGAAGTTTTTTCTGCTGAGAAGTTTTCAGTGCCAGCCCTAAAAATAGCTTCCCCTAGGATATTACTTAAGGACGAAAGGCCCATAACTCTCAAACCTTACAGAGCATCTTACCGTGATAGAGAAGAGATTGATAGACAGGTGGAACTATTACTAAAATCGGGATTAATTGAACCATCGTCGTCCCCGTACGCTGCCCCAGTCATATTAGCTAAAAAAAGAGATGAGGGAAAAACTAGACTATGTATGGATTATAGGAAGTTAAACGAGATGATCAAAATTAACAATGAACCTATTCCCAGAATAGATGAGCTGCTAGATAGACTTATAGGTGCGAAAATATTTTCTACTGTANTTTAACATATTTAAAATTTTGTAAATTTTGTATATATTTTCTGTATTTTACTTTGTTAATCTCGTCCCTTTTGGAATGAGGTTAACAGCACCAATAAAATAAGGGGAGTTCGAGTGAGGACCCGAAAGTGAACGGACGTGTTATTTTATGGTCTCCAATTTTCTTTGTCTTGTTCAACCTACACTCGACCTTACGACTACGACTGCAAAATAATACGACATATATATATATATGTCATAATTGAAAGTCAAAGTTGAATGATTACATGTTTTACAGGTAATGTAAGATAATTTCATACCTTAAACAGTCGAGTCTGCATAAGTCAACACCCCAAGGGAAGTGGAAATGTGTTGAGTTATCTGATATGACGACTAAAACAAAGTTGAAAAAAAACCACAAAACTACAATTAGGAAAATACAGTAGTGCTTTATACAGTACATGCAATGTATCTCTCTGATCATTCATCACTGGCACTAAAGTTGGTTTCTACTCCAAGTACCTCAGTGATTTCCATCACTTTTTGTTTCAGTATTGGCCCCAAAACAGGAAGATTTGATGAACAAATTTCCTTTAGCCAATGTACCAGAGCATCTTGGACATCTTTGTACAGCAACTTTCTCTGGTGTTTTGAGACAGCCACAACAAAGACCCAAGAAAAACTCTTTTAATTTCCTCTTTTTTCTTCAGAATTCCTACCAGTGCTGTTCTTGCAAGGTTTTCTTGTTTTGCATATTCGGCTTGCAAAGTTTTATTATGTTCAAATTCAGATAAAAGTTTGTATTTTTCCTTCAGCATAAGCATTGTTAAGTTTCAGATACTCATTTTTAACAGAAATGTGAAACACTTGCTGTAAATAACACATGAATGAAAGGCAAGAAAATGCAAAATCGGATTCTGCTGTGACGTTAAGCCATGTGGTGTAAACCCATCTTTTTCAGGAGGGGAGTCAACTTATCAGATGTCTAAATGAGTGTGGGACAGAAAAAGTATGTCAATTTATCCAGTGGTGATGAATTAAACGGTGTAGAGTAAACCAGAGGTTTTTAACATTAATTCCTATGTAAGTCGGCCAGGACCACAGAAAACTGACTACTTAACTGATGGTGTCTAGTTATACCTATGATGACTTATGCAGACTCAACTGTAGTTTCATGGAACTGTAAAATTATCTTAAATTATGTTGACAGTTAGTGCATATCTTAATATACAGGCAATTTAATACTATACTTATATGGCTAATTGGTATATTAATTAAAAAGTATTCTCTGGAACAACAATTTTTATCCTTACTGTTGTAAAAATCTAATCAATACTATAATAGAAAGTCAAAAAATAAAGTTCTTTATTTTTTAAATACAAAGAACATAAACTCATCCTGGAAAAAAATTTAGAATCATACAAGGCTTGCAAATAAGTATGGAATCATAAACATAAAACTAACATTTAATAATTTTATGGCCTCCTTTGGCTTTAATTACAGCTGTAACTCCATTGATTCCATAAGTTTTTTAAACGTTTCTGCATTGATATTACTCCAGGCATGATTAACAGCATTCTTTAACCTTCCTTGGTTGATGTATGTGGAGAATTCACAAAATGCTTCAATAACATCACACATTTTCAATCAGATTTAAATCTGGACTGTTTGGGAGACAATCCATCCTTTCCAAATTCTTCAAATGAAGAATTTTGCAACTGACAATGCATTGCCATCATGGAAGATGGTGTTCATCACTGAACTGGTCTTCAATTGTGGGATAAGGAATCCTTCTAACATTTCTAAATATACTTATGCAATCAAGATGACATTAAGAATGCAAAGCTTTCCAGTTCTTGTGCTAAGATACATAGCCATATCATAAGAGATTGAGAAAATTTGGTTTTGCATATCACATACTTGTCTTGCCACTCCTTATCTTTCCTTCACCACATGAATGAACAACCATTGTGATATCACCATTGATGTTTGACTCATTGCTAAAGATAATGACTCCATTCTTTTATAGTCCAGTTTTTTCATTATTTGACATACAACAGTCACTTGTGTCAGTGAATTTTGGTTAACCTGGCTTCATTTTAATTTTCCTTAGGAATAACCCATAGAATAGATATGTCTGTTAAAAATTTGTGTTCTGCTGATCTCAGACCAAGCAGCATTTGGGTGCTTTGAGGTTGCTTGCAGCATACTGCTGCAAAATTCAGCACAATGTCATGTCTGGTATCTAGAGGTTAATTAAGGCACACAAAGCAACTTTGGGTATTTAAGTAGTTTTGCATTACATATGCAATATCATGCATATGTAATGTATAGACTTTGCTTATTTTAAGCAGAAGATTCCATATTTATTTTCACAACTTTATATGATTCCAAACTTTTTCCGAGATGAGTTTGTTATGTCTGTCCTAAGTAAATTTTTGTTTTGCATTTAAATGCTGTTTATTTGTTTAGGATTTGCTTAATTTGAATTGTAGTTCTGTACTCAATAATAAAGAATTATGCATATGAATTCGCAATAATGACACATGATAAATGTTAATGCCAGAAAAATGTGAGCAGTGATTCCAAACCTTTTCCCAGGAGTTCCAAACTTTATCAATCTCGTTTTCTAAAATAAATTATTTGTATTTAAATAAATAAAATTGGAGAATATTTTATCTGATTTTCCTTCACACACTTAAATAAAGACAACTATTTAAGATTAAATTCAAATGAAATCTTACACAATCATTCTTTAAATCTTCATAGTTCAAATCAACTCCTTTATGAAGAGTATCTAGATGGTGTTTAAATTTCTTGAAATGAGATGATATCAATTCAAAAAACAATAGAACATTACTGAAATTAAAATGGAAAAAATTATTTAAAAATTAAATAATTTTAATTAATTACTGAAAAAATAACATTAATTTAATTTAACAAAAACACAAACTTTTGATAAGAATAATGAATGTTAATGGCTTCTGATAATAAAGGACTCTGAAGTCTATTTCTTAATTTTCCTGTTTCTCTTTTTATTATGGTAAAATGATTATTGAATTCTTCAAGCATTTCAAGTCTTTTCACTAAAAATATATATTTTATGCTTTATTAAACTTTTAAATAATAAAAAATCTTATTTAAAAATAGTTTGCTTAACAGTTTAAAGAGTTTAATTTAAATTCTATTATCTATTTCTAAGTTTACAAATGTTGCTCTATATTAAATTGTTTTAATTAAAAGTTCATTAAAAATTTAGAAAGCATATTTAAAGTTTGATAAATAAATAATTAAAGCTACTATGTATAATAAATAGATAAATTTATTTTTAATTTACCAGAAAAATTGATTATCACAATGAGTTCTTAATGATACAATATTTTATTACATTTTATTATAATTAGTTACAACATATTGCTGATGCATCCTTCTATTATTCCTGTTGGATAACTTGCTTATATTTCAAAGAATATTAATACCTACCAGAATTGACAATATCATTTCAAAATTACTAGACATGATATTACCATATTTATTTCTATTAAAAAAAAATATAAGTAATGATTTATCTAATATTATTGCTTTTTCAGAGTATACTGTATATATTTTGCTTAATGAGAAATAATTTGAGTTAAGCAAAGAGAATTATCTAAATTTACATACAACATAGTGACTGGAATAAAAGATACTCTTCTAATCATGCTAAATTTAAACTTAAATTCATATAAGTAATAGCTATAATCAGCTGTTCTTCCAATACATTAACAGTATAGTGAAATGATAAGAATATATAAAAACTAATTTAAAAGTGGCAATAAAAAAGCTGTTTGACAAATGAGGAAGAAAGATCCACATTTTTAAAGAAAAACAAATATGCCAAACTGAGAGAATTGTTGTTTAATTCAACAGAAAGCATAAGAAATGATATCTGAATATAAATTTGTTATGTATATATATAATGATAATGTATATTCTACAGTAATAACTATAAAACCTCTCACTTATTTTTGTCTATCATAAAAAAAATCTGTTATCAGTCAGAATACCTAAAGAACAATTTATTTAAACTTAATTTTTTTATTAATAAATAAGTGCAATTGCCATTCAAATAGGACGATCATTTATGATTGCTGCATAATAATTATAATTATATATAATTATGCAACCATCATATGAAATTATATATAGTTACATACTGCATTATTATAATTACATATAATATATAATGCAAATCATATAAAGTTTAATGTGATCAGTTATAATCAAAGTATTAAATAAAATAAAAAATGGACTTGAATACTACAAGTAATAATGAATATTTAATATATGTTTTATTTGATAAATATATTTTATCAATTTATTATAATTGTGTCAATTATATATTAAAATTAGTCTGCTCTATTTATTTAAAATATTTAGCTTAAAAATTGTCGTGACACTCTTTGTCTATCCATCACAAAAGTAAAGAAAAAAAAAAAAAAAACAAACAGCAGCAAGTGGAATCAATGAATTACCACTAAATTTTTAAACAAGTGAGAAAAGACAACAGGGAGTGACCCAAAGGAAAGTGAAACAAATGGGAAGGTTGAGCAAAATGAATGGGATTAGGTTGGACCAAGAGGGAAGGCAAAGCAATGAAATTTGAGAGTTAAGCTGTTCACCTCACAGAAGTTAGAGTGAAATGAGTGGGGGATTGATTTCTAGTGGAAGGTTGAATAGTCACAAAATTTTTGTTATGAACAGTATGTAGCAAAGAAATAAAACAAGCATTTGATACAAAATAATTTTCTAATAATAGTCACACATTTTGCCTATTATATTAATTAAATTATCAACAACCATGAGGCAGATAATAGTGAGGGCTTGGGCTTATCAGACCAATGATGGGCTCAAACACTCAGGAATCAAAGTGAAAATGACCACAAACTTGACTACATAAGTATGGAAACGAAAATCCCAAAATGCATTTCGGACTATTTTCTATCAGAAAATAGTCCGAAATGCATTTTGGGATTTTTCGCTGATGATAATTTAATTAATATAATTATACCAAGGGCTAGAAGTAAACTTTAGTAATAATTTTGCCTATATTAAAAATAATTTAAACAATCAACATAACATTATGTAAATTAAATACAGTGAGCCCCTCGCATAATGAACAAAACAAATTGTAAAAATTTGACTTGCTTAACGAGTGATGTTTCGCATAACGAGTGACAAGAAGAGGAAAAATCCCAGATTGTGCACATGCTCCATCAGTCTCTGTTTAGCACTCGTTCCACTAGCATCTATCTTATGTTTAGCACATTTTAAATTTTGCTTGCTATATTGTTCAGTATGCAAATAGTAAATCTGAATATAAAGTATATCTTGAAGCCAATCAAATGCTTTACTGTTCTGTTAATGTAACAGAACCGTGGCATCCGGAAGGAAAGTATCAACTAAAACAACAGAAAAAGTTTATAAAATTTCTTAAGGAAGGCAATTCAATAAGAACTGTTGTAAAAGTTGTGAGCTGTTCACAGTCAACTGTGCCTAAAGTTTGATGCATGTATAAAGGAATTGAAAATAATATATAAAGAAAACATACTGGTCAACCCCAAAAGATATCAAAGCATCAGAATAGGAAACTAAAAGCAATATGTCTTGAAAGTAGGAAATGTAAAAAAAATGAAATAAATAGGAAGTGAAAAGAAGCAGGTGTTAGTGTCTGTGAGTTAACATTGAGAAATCAATTGAAAGAAATGGAATTTTCATATACAAAAGCAAAACAAAAACTAGAACTAAATACAAAAAATAAAAAAACAAGGGTACAACGGACCAAAGCAAAGCAATTGTGGACTGTAGACAACTGGATAAAAGTGATTTGGTGATGATTCACAAATTTGCATTGGTCATGGAAATGATGCTGGAACTTTTGTCTGGCACCATTCTAATGAAGCTTATAAGGATGACTGTCTAAAGAAAATGACAAAATTTCCTATCTCAGTTATTATTTGGCATTGCATGACACATATAAGATCAGAAATGCTGGTCATTATTACAGTTAATGCTCAGGTTAACATTTTGGAGAACTTTTTTATTCCATCTATTGAAAATATATTTGGTGGTGGTGATGATGTCATTTTCAAAGATGACAATGCATCTTGTCATAAGGATTGAACTGTTAAAAATTTCTTCACCAACATATCAACACAATAGACTCTCCAGCAAACAGTTGGATCTCAACCCAATAGAAAACATATGGTGGAACTTGAAGAAATTGGTCCTGGAAAACTCCACAATATAAGGTATATATTTTTAAGACATGTGATACAAATTATATACAGTACAGTTTTATGTTTAATATATTTTTGTAAATGATCAGTTATCCGAACAACTCCAGTCCCGAATTGTTTCAGATAATCGATGCTCTACTATAACATGTAAATTGAGCACATTATTTTTAAATTTTACATATAGTAAAAAATTATGAAATTAGTCTACTTAAATAATTTAATTAATACTTTTTGCTCCACCTCTGGCTTTTATGACAGACTTAATTCTTTCAGGCAAGGATTTCACTAATGAAAAACAATGTTTGCTTTTGATAGCTTTCCCAAATAGCAGTCAAGAGATATGATTTGCATTGAATGTAGTACATTAAACTACACCTACAGTTCAGTTTGTCAGGGAGGGGAAAAATGCTGCAATGCCACAGCACTAGTGAAAATTTGAATTTGCCGATTGGAATGCTTTCGGTTAACCAATGTTTCGGTTGATCAGTATTCGGATAATCAATGCTCTACTGTATTTCAATTAAGGCTTACTTAAAGTAATCAAAAGGTTTAGCCATTATTAAAAAGTATTTTGTTTAAATTGTTTGTTTTGTTTATTTGTTACATGCTTAAAAACTTCAAAATTAGCGAGGTTGAGGCCGAAGTTTTAAATGCGAAAATGTGTACATCGGACATTCAGCACTGCTTTCCTGTAAGCCTAGAAGTTTGACAATGGTGTTTGGAATGCCGAGCATGATTCCACTGACTATCCAAACACCATTGTCAAACTTCTAGGCTTACAGGAAAGCAGCGCTGAACGTCTGACATACACGTTTTCGCATTTAAAACTTTGGCCTCAACCTCGCTAATGTCTTCACAATAAAGTGTTTTCATAATTTTTGCCAGGAGTCGTATTTAGGACTCCAACAGACCAAACTCACAGAATACTTGCAGATAAAACAGAGTATAATAAGGAATATAACAGTGCATTAAATTCATCATTACCAACACAGCCTATTGCAAAACACACATTTAAAGCAATAAACATACATGTTGTCCCAATACTGACATATTTGTTTGTATAAAAACTATATGTGATATGTGTGATAATACATAAATTTAAGTTTGAGAGTTTGAAAATTACATAATTTAATGATAATGTCATTTGCAGTGAAAAATTTTACATTTTGTAGCAATTCAATAATACTGAAGAGTTTTCTACTTAATATTTATGGAGAAGGTCCATTTATAAGTATTCATTGGCACTTTACAAGAGTGATGCTAATTAGAAAGGTGCTATATATTTTAATTTTCTAAGTAATTCATATATGCATTCTAACCTTAATGAATTACAGTGGTACCTCATTCTGAATACTCTAACTTCAAAATTCTTCAGAGTTCAAACTGCATATGAAGTGTAAAAACCCACTTGAAACATAAATGCATGCACAAGTTATTTCTCTCTCTCGAATAATGCTTGTGTCTTTTCAGTGCTTTTTTCACATTTATTTTGGTGTGTTTGATTATATATATTGTATGTTATTGGTCGATTTTTTAACAATTTCTTCCTGCAATTTGTCCAAATTTCCCAAATGGAACTTTTTAAACCTAGGTTTAACATGTTTGAAGTATAGAAGTATCTGCACCATATACATTACAAATTTTTTTATTATTTGTATGGCACTATTTCTTTTCCAAAACTCAAAGAATATGCCCAATATGCTTTTTTTTATCCAGACATTTCAACATGATTTTATTCAAACAAAATGTGAAGTAAAAAGTTTAAAATAAACTTCTAAACAAAGAATACAATCTCATATTAGCAATAATGTTCTAAATTCTGCAACTGTTCACACAATTATGTTAAGTAACAATAGCTGTTAAAAATATGCAAAAACTGTTTGTTCAACCCAATAAAACCTTTACTTATTTAATGTCATCTGAGAATTGGGTAAAAGCAATGAAGTCTAAGAGGGAAATTGTAATAAATGATTGAAGCAAAAATGGAACTTATTGTGAAGAATGAAAGCAGTACATGTGTGGGGAAACTGGCGACTGTGTTTAAGATGCTGAAGTTGACAGTGTGCAACCAATAAATGCAATTTTTATTTTATTATACAGTATTTATGTATTTTATTTACTGTTTTTGTGTTTTAATTTATTATTATGGTGGTTTAATTGAATTATTTTTTACCTTAAATTATGTGTATTTGCTGTTTTAAGCTTATTGAAATGGGTATTGTTTAGAATTTGGGAATGGACTTACTCTCTTTCCATTATTTCAAATGAGAAAAATTGGTTTAGACTTTAAACTATTTGGAGTTTCAACAGTCTTCTGGAATAAATTATTGATAAATTCAAAGTAAGGGGCCACAATGTATTTAGAAAATGAAGATATATCAAAGGCTAAAATTCATTTTTCCAAATGAAAGGAAGAAATAGAAATCACCCTTGTAATTTCTCCAAGAGGGATTTTTCAAAAACATGCAGGATTCCTGCAATCCCTCTTGAAATTTAGCTCCTGTATATATAAACCAACAAGATTTAACATAGAATTTTCTGTTAAATTCTGTTATTCCTTTATATAGTAAAATTAATATTAAAAAACAATTACTTACTGTAAGTGGTAGGATTCAAAATTTCATTATTTTCAAGAGCAAATTCCTCCTGTTGAATCAATAGTTTTGCCTTTAAAATAAAAATTAAATGTTTTATAAACAAATAGTACAGAAATATCAAAAAGTAAACCTAATAAGATTTTATATTATTATGTTGGGTTTTGTGAGTTATACTCGGTTCACACCGGTGGCTGTGTACTATGCCGGATCAATGTCAAGGCATAGCAACCAAAACAAAACTAAAATTAAATAAGTGTGTCAGTGTGTGTGTCTGTATTCAGGAATTTCCTAACAACGTGGCATGTATTCAATATAGTGGCCTTCTGTAATGTGATGTATGTATTTCTACTCAATTGTAATGTTCCCAGGCTTTTGTGTAGTGTGTGTGGTATCACACCTGTACAGGTGAGAACGACAGGTACAATAGGCACCCTATCCATCCTCCACAGATTCCTTATTTCCTGGGCGAGTTCTGTGTACTTGCTGATTTTTTCAGTGCATGTGTTTTGTACATTGTGAGTGTTTGGAATGGCTATGTCTATAATGTATGTGATTTTATTGTGCTTGTCAATGAGTGTGATGTCTGGTCTGTTGTGGTAAATTGTTTTATCTGTGATTATGGCTCTGTCATAGTACATTTTGTGTGTGTTGTTTTCCAATACTGTTTGTGGTATATACTTGTAGTATGGTTCGTGGATGTCTACCAATATGTGTTTCTTTGCAAGCTCTTGGTGTATTATATTTGCTACTTGATTATGTCTGTGTAAATAATCTGTCTGTGCCAAGAGCTTGCACCCAGAAGTGATGTGTTGTATAGTTTCTGGCATGATGTGACATTTTCTGCATGTGTCATTTGTGAGTGTTGTATCTTTGAGTATGTGTTTTCTGTAGTTTTTAGTATTTATGACCTGATCCTGTATGGCAATCATGAATCCTTCCGTCTCCCCAAAGAGGCATCCCCGATCTAACCAGCTGTTTGACGCAGTTTTGTCAACTTATTATTATTATTATTATATATTCTGAAATTCATTTCAAATATTTAAAATAATATAAAACATTGTCTTTATAATATAAAATATTTTCAGACTAACTTGTAAGTAAAACATAATTATTGTTAAAACAAGCAGTTCTAATATTTGATCAAAATCAACTGATAAACAAAGCAAGCAACCATATACTGCAGAATTATGGCTTTGTCATTTCTATAATAATTTCTATTATGCAATATTAAAAATTAAATCACAATTTCCTTGTAGAAATGCAGTTTACAGAGTTATATGCAGGTTATACAGTATATGAAATAATCCATAATGAATATATTTGATTAAGTTTAAAAGAAGTTATGATAAAATTACAACTCCATTAAAACAAAGGTCTTCTTATAGAAAGATGAAACAAGCACAGGTAAAATCATTAGTGTTTTGGAAATAAATATCTAACATTTTTCTAAATATAGCAGAGAATGATAATCATTCAGTATACTTCACTGAAATAATAAAAAGATATAAATCAATATCATTTTTATGTATATAAAAAATTATACTGACATAACATGAACATAATACAGTAAAATGTCTGTAACTCGACTACTTCTTTAACTCGAAGAAAATGAAGCACTTGTTAGGTCTCAATGGAATAACATAGAGATTTAATGTCTCCAACTTCAATTTCTTTAACTCAAAGTTTCTCCAAGCCAAAGTTTTTTACAGTCTCCCGACACTGATTTATGTTACTTTCAACTTCCCCAATTCAAATGTTAATATTTATTCTATTCCAAGTGATCCTAATTATCAGATTTCCAAGAAATTTTCAGACAGTTAGTTGTATCTACTGTCCAACACCCATTTGCAGACAACATTCCAGTCCAAAGTGAAAGGTTCTCTCGCTTTATCTCAACAAGATGTAACTACAAAATTGCTTTTTGTAACATTTTGCTGAAAGGCATTAATGGGTTGTTTAAAACAAAAAACTATCAAAGATTCTTTACATAATGAAAGAGAGGCAAAAATACAAATCTATTTAGAATCGGCATTTTTTACTCTATTATTCTCTAACTTGAACTGTCTGTAACTCAAAGTTTTTTCCTGCTCCTTGAAGCTTCTAGTTAGAGGAGTTTTACTATATATGCAATGAACAAAAAAAACGAGATAATTTTTTTTTCTTTGCTTTGTCAAGAGTAACCTATCCTTTTAAATAAAACTGAATACATAATGAAGGATAGAGAAGTCAATTTGGAACATGATTTTGTCAGAAGCAAATTATTTAACGAGCAATTATTTATTGTGACATCATCACAATTTCTGGCTGCAATTTTTAATCACATTTTTTAATCTATTTAATTTAAAATATTTGCTTGCCACCTCTAATTAGTAGTGTCTTGCCCCTGTATATAATACTTTTTCTGTTAGTCCTATACATCATCATCATCAACATATACTTTTCCTGTTAGCAATACAGTCACGCCAGTCATCTAAGTCCTTTTAAGAGAAAATTTTTGAACTGAATAAATGTGACTTCTGATTTGCATTGGAAGTTTGTACATAGTTAATTGGGGTCCCCTGCCCCTAATCTTTACACATCTGGTCTCAACTTTCATCTATCTAACTCTATTCTCAAGATTAAGGAAGGACAGACAGGTATGCAGACAGATGACAGTGGGAATTTATAGGTCTACAATTTTTTCAATTTGCAACCCAATAAAGCTATACTCTTAACTAATTTTTTTACTCTCAGTCGTACATTGAATCAGTGGACAATAAGAATATAAACACTGTTCAGTTACAAAAATTTTGAATGATCACATATTACAAAATTTACATCTTAATAACCAGCTTTAATTTAATATAAATTAACATATAACATAAATTAAAATANAGAAAAAAAAAAAAAAAAAAAACAAACAGCAGCAAGTGGAATCAATGAATTACCACTAAATTTTTAAACAAGTGAGAAAAGACAACAGGGAGTGACCCAAAGGAAAGTGAAACAAATGGGAAGGTTGAGCAAAATGAATGGGATTAGGTTGGACCAAGAGGGAAGGCAAAGCAATGAAATTTGAGAGTTAAGCTGTTCACCTCACAGAAGTTAGAGTGAAATGAGTGGGGGATTGATTTCTAGTGGAAGGTTGAATAGTCACAAAATTTTTGTTATGAACAGTATGTAGCAAAGAAATAAAACAAGCATTTGATACAAAATAATTTTCTAATAATAGTCACACATTTTGCCTATTATATTAATTAAATTATCAACAACCATGAGGCAGATAATAGTGAGGGCTTGGGCTTATCAGACCAATGATGGGCTCAAACACTCAGGAATCAAAGTGAAAATGACCACAAACTTGACTACATAAGTATGGAAACGAAAATCCCAAAATGCATTTCGGACTATTTTCTATCAGAAAATAGTCCGAAATGCATTTTGGGATTTTTCGCTGATGATAATTTAATTAATATAATTATACCAAGGGCTAGAAGTAAACTTTAGTAATAATTTTGCCTATATTAAAAATAATTTAAACAATCAACATAACATTATGTAAATTAAATACAGTGAGCCCCTCGCATAATGAACAAAACAAATTGTAAAAATTTGACTTGCTTAACGAGTGATGTTTCGCATAACGAGTGACAAGAAGAGGAAAAATCCCAGATTGTGCACATGCTCCATCAGTCTCTGTTTAGCACTCGTTCCACTAGCATCTATCTTATGTTTAGCACATTTTAAATTTTGCTTGCTATATTGTTCAGTATGCAAATAGTAAATCTGAATATAAAGTATATCTTGAAGCCAATCAAATGCTTTACTGTTCTGTTAATGTAACAGAACCGTGGCATCCGGAAGGAAAGTATCAACTAAAACAACAGAAAAAGTTTATAAAATTTCTTAAGGAAGGCAATTCAATAAGAACTGTTGTAAAAGTTGTGAGCTGTTCACAGTCAACTGTGCCTAAAGTTTGATGCATGTATAAAGGAATTGAAAATAATATATAAAGAAAACATACTGGTCAACCCCAAAAGATATCAAAGCATCAGAATAGGAAACTAAAAGCAATATGTCTTGAAAGTAGGAAATGTAAAAAAAATGAAATAAATAGGAAGTGAAAAGAAGCAGGTGTTAGTGTCTGTGAGTTAACATTGAGAAATCAATTGAAAGAAATGGAATTTTCATATACAAAAGCAAAACAAAAACTAGAACTAAATACAAAAAATAAAAAAACAAGGGTACAACGGACCAAAGCAAAGCAATTGTGGACTGTAGACAACTGGATAAAAGTGATTTGGTGATGATTCACAAATTTGCATTGGTCATGGAAATGATGCTGGAACTTTTGTCTGGCACCATTCTAATGAAGCTTATAAGGATGACTGTCTAAAGAAAATGACAAAATTTCCTATCTCAGTTATTATTTGGCATTGCATGACACATATAAGATCAGAAATGCTGGTCATTATTACAGTTAATGCTCAGGTTAACATTTTGGAGAACTTTTTTATTCCATCTATTGAAAATATATTTGGTGGTGGTGATGATGTCATTTTCAAAGATGACAATGCATCTTGTCATAAGGATTGAACTGTTAAAAATTTCTTCACCAACATATCAACACAATAGACTCTCCAGCAAACAGTTGGATCTCAACCCAATAGAAAACATATGGTGGAACTTGAAGAAATTGGTCCTGGAAAACTCCACAATATAAGGTATATATTTTTAAGACATGTGATACAAATTATATACAGTACAGTTTTATGTTTAATATATTTTTGTAAATGATCAGTTATCCGAACAACTCCAGTCCCGAATTGTTTCAGATAATCGATGCTCTACTATAACATGTAAATTGAGCACATTATTTTTAAATTTTACATATAGTAAAAAATTATGAAATTAGTCTACTTAAATAATTTAATTAATACTTTTTGCTCCACCTCTGGCTTTTATGACAGACTTAATTCTTTCAGGCAAGGATTTCACTAATGAAAAACAATGTTTGCTTTTGATAGCTTTCCCAAATAGCAGTCAAGAGATATGATTTGCATTGAATGTAGTACATTAAACTACACCTACAGTTCAGTTTGTCAGGGAGGGGAAAAATGCTGCAATGCCACAGCACTAGTGAAAATTTGAATTTGCCGATTGGAATGCTTTCGGTTAACCAATGTTTCGGTTGATCAGTATTCGGATAATCAATGCTCTACTGTATTTCAATTAAGGCTTACTTAAAGTAATCAAAAGGTTTAGCCATTATTAAAAAGTATTTTGTTTAAATTGTTTGTTTTGTTTATTTGTTACATGCTTAAAAACTTCAAAATTAGCGAGGTTGAGGCCGAAGTTTTAAATGCGAAAATGTGTACATCGGACATTCAGCACTGCTTTCCTGTAAGCCTAGAAGTTTGACAATGGTGTTTGGAATGCCGAGCATGATTCCACTGACTATCCAAACACCATTGTCAAACTTCTAGGCTTACAGGAAAGCAGCGCTGAACGTCTGACATACACGTTTTCGCATTTAAAACTTTGGCCTCAACCTCGCTAATGTCTTCACAATAAAGTGTTTTCATAATTTTTGCCAGGAGTCGTATTTAGGACTCCAACAGACCAAACTCACAGAATACTTGCAGATAAAACAGAGTATAATAAGGAATATAACAGTGCATTAAATTCATCATTACCAACACAGCCTATTGCAAAACACACATTTAAAGCAATAAACATACATGTTGTCCCAATACTGACATATTTGTTTGTATAAAAACTATATGTGATATGTGTGATAATACATAAATTTAAGTTTGAGAGTTTGAAAATTACATAATTTAATGATAATGTCATTTGCAGTGAAAAATTTTACATTTTGTAGCAATTCAATAATACTGAAGAGTTTTCTACTTAATATTTATGGAGAAGGTCCATTTATAAGTATTCATTGGCACTTTACAAGAGTGATGCTAATTAGAAAGGTGCTATATATTTTAATTTTCTAAGTAATTCATATATGCATTCTAACCTTAATGAATTACAGTGGTACCTCATTCTGAATACTCTAACTTCAAAATGCTTCAGAGTTCAAACTGCATATGAAGTGTAAAAACCCACTTGAAACATAAATGCATGCACAAGTTATTTCTCTCTCTCGAATAATGCTTGTGTTTCACATTTATTTTGGTGTGTTTGATTATATATATTGTATGTTATTGGTCGATTTTTTAACAATTTCTTCCTGCAATTTGTCCAAATTTCCCAAATGGAACTTTTTAAACCTAGGTTTAACATGTTTGAAGTATAGAAGTATCTGCACCATATACATTACAAATTTTTTTATTATTTGTATGGCACTATTTCTTTTCCAAAACTCAAAGAATATGCCCAATATGCTTTTTTTTATCCAGACATTTCAACATGATTTTATTCAAACAAAATGTGAAGTAAAAAGTTTAAAATAAACTTCTAAACAAAGAATACAATCTCATATTAGCAATAATGTTCTAAATTCTGCAACTGTTCACACAATTATGTTAAGTAACAATAGCTGTTAAAAATATGCAAAAACTGTTTGTTCAACCCAATAAAACCTTTACTTATTTAATGTCATCTGAGAATTGGGTAAAAGCAATGAAGTCTAAGAGGGAAATTGTAATAAATGATTGAAGCAAAAATGGAACTTATTGTGAAGAATGAAAGCAGTACATGTGTGGGGAAACTGGCGACTGTGTTTAAGATGCTGAAGTTGACAGTGTGCAACCAATAAATGCAATTTTTATTTTATTATACAGTATTTATGTATTTTATTTACTGTTTTTGTGTTTTAATTTATTATTATGGTGGTTTAATTGAATTATTTTTTACCTTAAATTATGTGTATTTGCTGTTTTAAGCTTATTGAAATGGGTATTGTTTAGAATTTGGGAATGGACTTACTCTCTTTCCATTATTTCAAATGAGAAAAATTGGTTTAGACTTTAAACTATTTGGAGTTTCAACAGTCTTCTGGAATAAATTATTGATAAATTCAAAGTAAGGGGCCACAATGTATTTAGAAAATGAAGATATATCAAAGGCTAAAATTCATTTTTCCAAATGAAAGGAAGAAATAGAAATCACCCTTGTAATTTCTCCAAGAGGGATTTTTCAAAAACATGCAGGATTCCTGCAATCCCTCTTGAAATTTAGCTCCTGTATATATAAACCAACAAGATTTAACATAGAATTTTCTGTTAAATTCTGTTATTCCTTTATATAGTAAAATTAATATTAAAAAACAATTACTTACTGTAAGTGGTAGGATTCAAAATTTCATTATTTTCAAGAGCAAATTCCTCCTGTTGAATCAATAGTTTTGCCTTTAAAATAAAAATTAAATGTTTTATAAACAAATAGTACAGAAATATCAAAAAGTAAACCTAATAAGATTTTATATTATTATGTTGGGTTTTGTGAGTTATACTCGGTTCACACCGGTGGCTGTGTACTATGCCGGATCAATGTCAAGGCATAGCAACCAAAACAAAACTAAAATTAAATAAGTGTGTCAGTGTGTGTGTCTGTATTCAGGAATTTCCTAACAACGTGGCATGTATTCAATATAGTGGCCTTCTGTAGTGTGATGTATGTATTTCTACTCAATTGTAATGTTCCCAGGCTTTTGTGTAGTGTGTGTGGTATCACACCTGTACAGGTGAGAACGACAGGTACAATAGGCACCCTATCCATCCTCCACAGATTCCTTATTTCCTGGGCGAGTTCTGTGTACTTGCTGATTTTTTCAGTGCATGTGTTTTGTACATTGTGAGTGTTTGGAATGGCTATGTCTATAATGTATGTGATTTTATTGTGTTTGTCAATGAGTGTGATGTCTGGTCTGTTGTGGTAAATTGTTTTATCTGTGATTATGGCTCTGTCATAGTACATTTTGTATGTGTTGTTTTCCAATACTGTTTGTGGTATATACTTGTAGTATGGTTCGTGGATGTCTACCAATATGTGTTTCTTTGCAAGCTCTTGGTGTATTATATTTGCTACTTGATTATGTCTGTGTAAATAATCTGTCTGTGCCAAGAGCTTGCACCCAGATGTAATGTGTTGTATAGTTTCTGGCATGATGTGACATTTTCTGCATGTGTCATTTGTGAGTGTTGTATCTTTGAGTATGTGTTTCCTGTAGTTTTTAGTGTTTATGACCTGATCCTGTATGGCAATCATGAATCCTTCTGTCTCCCCAAAGAGGCATCCCTGATCTAACCAGCTGTTTGACGCAGTTTTGTCAACAAAATCCTGGGCCAGATCATAAGGATGCCTGCAGTGGAGTGCCTTTTGAGCTCACGATTGCTTGATGGTATCTATGCTTTTTATATGTTGTGTCATGTCTGTATGATGTGAGTGTAAGTTTAATGGTGTGTTATTTCAGTCAGCTAGAGTATTTAATTAAGTTAACTCTTATGTAGCCCATTTGGAATGATCAAAAATATTAAATGGTTAAACTTTTGCAACTGACGGAAATAAGCAATTCCATCAATTGTAATCCAGATCCTCTGGAAAAGGCATAAGTAATACTAAACCTATGTTAAATTATTATTGGAAAGTATGTATTTGCTGTACGGTTTAAAAGTACCATCTTGTATTTAATGTTATTGCAAGTTGCAATGACACATGGAAATTGTTACTCTGCACTTTGTATAATGTATATATTTGTCACTCTGTATTTTATACTTTTGTACATATGTTGTTTGAATTAACGCAGAAGCAGATGCCCCTGGGGTTCCATGGGGGTGCCATGATACTCTTTTTTTTCACACTGTCCTATCCTTCTAACTTTCATCTTCCATCTTTTTCTTACTTTACTAAACTCTTCTTTCAACTTCAAAACAGGGCTAAGTCTTCTGCTAAATAAGACAGCCCTACTTAACTTTCTTTGTTGAA